>NC_068983.1:35608639-35613620 GCF_001194135.2 Octopus bimaculoides | reverse complement strand
TATATATATATATATATATATATATATTGTTCTGCCGGGTGAGGACCAGTGGCTTGAAGTGTTTCAATTTATAAGACTGTGCCAGGGAAAATTTTGATGTTGTGGGCGAGAAGTGTGTTTGCATGAATGAATTGTTCACTTGCAGTGACTCTACAAAGAAAGAAGCTTGGAAATGCCACTATGAAAGGCTACTAAATGTAGAGAACTCATGGGAGAAGGAGAGCCTTCCTAATATGAATCTAACAAAGGGACCAACAATCCGAATAGTCAGTAACTTGGTAGATAAAGCCAAGAAGGATATGAAGACAGGGAAAGCCCCTGGCTTATTAGGAATAGCTGCTGAGATGCATAAAATATCTGGTGGTGTGAGTTATGGTCTAGTCACCTGTATAGTTAATCAGATTGTCCACAAGGGAGTCTACCCAATGACTGGTGTAGCAGCACCATAGTCAACTGCTACAAAGGTAAAGTTAATGTCGTAGACAGAAATGATTACAGAGGTATCAAACAGTTGGGCCAGATGATGAGAGAGGACCATAGCTCAACTAATTAGGAAGAGAGTTAGTCTAGATGAGGTGTAGTTTGGTTTTGTGCCGGGGAGAAGCACCACTGATGCTATATCCCTGTTAAGGCAGCTGCAAGAGAAGTACTTAGCCAAAAATAAACCTCTGTAGGCTTTTGTCAACATGGAGAAGCCTTTGACAGAGTACTTTGCTCCCTTATCTGATGGTCAATGCAGAAGGTAGGGATAGATGAGTGGTTGGTGAGAGCTGTACAAGACATGTACAGGGATTCTGTCAGTAAGGTGAGGGTCGGCAACAAGTATACCGATGAATTCAGGGTACAAGTAGGGGTTCACCAAGGATCATTCCTCAGCCCCTCTTGTTCATCATAGTCTTCCAGGCAGTAACTGAGGAATTTAAGTCAGCCTGCCCCTGGGAGCTTCTTTATGCTGATGACCTTGTTCTTATAGCTGGTTCACTACCAGAACTAGAGAAGAAATTCCAGGTGTGGAAGCAAGGTCTAGAATCAAAGGGTCTTAGAGTTAATCTAGCAAAAACCAAAGTCTCAGTAAGTAGGAAGGCAGACAAATCACAAATCCCTTCAGGTAGACGGCCCTGCTTGATGTGTAGAAAAAGCATCAGTAGAAACTCCATAGGATAAGGCGGTGAACTGGCAGAAACGTTAGCACGCCGGGCGAAATGCTTAGCAGTATTTCGTCTGCCATTATGTTCTGAGTTCAAATTCAGCCGAGGTCGACTTTGCCTTTCATCCTTTCGGGGTTGATAAATTAAGTACCAGTTACGCACTGGGGTCGATGTAATCGACTTAATCTCTTTGTCTGTCCTTGTTTGTCCCCTCTATGTTTAGCCCCCTGTGGGCAATAAAGAAATAAGAAACTCCATAGGATGTACCCAGTGCAAGCTATGGACACATAAGAGTTGCAGCAATATCAGAGGAAAGTTAACAGTGAAAATAGTCTTTGTGTGTAGCAGATGTACAGGTACAATAAACACTAGAAATGTACAGAAAATAGACTCCATCAAATGCCAGCAGGGAAAGCTAGAAGTAGTTGATAGTTTCCATTATATAAGTGACTAAGTCAGTAGTGGAGGTAGATGTTCCAAGAGTGTGGCTGCTAGAATAAGAAGAGGCTGAGCTAAGTTTAGAGAGCTTTTACCTCTGTTGGTAAGAAAGGGCCTCTTCCTGTATGTTGGCTATGTACAAACAGCCATGCTCCATGGCAGTGAAACATGGGCTATGACTTCTGAGGACATACAAAGGCTTGAAAGAAATGAAGCTAGTATGCTTCACTGGATGTGCAATGTCAGTGTGCATGAGTGACAGAATGTAAGTGTCTTGAGAGAAAAACTGGGCATAAGAGGCATCAGACGTGGTGTGCAAGGGAGACAAATGCACTGGTATCATCATGCGATGTGTATGGATGAGAACGGCTGTGTAAAGAATTGTCAGTCTGTAACTGTGGAAGGAACCTGTGGAAGCGGTAGAGCCAGGAAGACATGGAACAAGGTGGTGAAGCATGCTCTTTGAATACTGGGCCTTATGGAAGTAATGACTAATGACTGAGACCTTTGGTGATATGTTATGCTTGAGAAGACTTATCAAGCCAAGTGAAACCATAGTCATAGACATTGCTGGTGTCACGTAAATAACACTTGTGCTGGTGGCACATGATGAATCAGACTGGAACTTGGTGCAGCCTTCTGACTTACCAGTTCCAGTCAAATCATTTAACCCATGCCAGCATGGAAAGTGGATGTAAAATAATGATGATGATGATGATATATCTTTATGCATTGTATATTTTCTCACATTGTTTTTAGCACAAGTACACAAGCCTCTGTGTGTGTGTGTGTGTGTGTGTGTGTGTGTGTTTGTACAGTACTTCATAAAAAAAACCCACTCTTCCTATTCTCTGATTCAACAATGTAATTAAGTAGGAAGTGTTTAACTTTTCACAAAGCCAAATTATTCAAGGTTTTGATTAAGATAAAATAATGCTATTGATAAGACAGTTAACTTCTGCCTAAAATTTGATGTATCATAATTATCTTATCTAAAGCCATAAACCTAATTTTAAAAAAAAAGCATAATCAACACCATTGTTTTAATATTTCATTGCATGAAAGTGGTGAGCTGGTAGAAACATTATCACGCCAGGCAAAATGCTTAGTGGTATTTTGTCTGTCTTTACGTTCTGAGTTCAAATTCTGCTGATGCACAAAAGGGATAGAAATGCAGGAAAAGCCGTAAAATGTGACAACCGATGCAGACTTTGTGGAGTTCACACTGAAGACATCACCCACATCATAAGTAGTTGTTCGAAAATGTCATCACTCTATAATCTACCAATGAGACATGATGCTGTAGCTAGGACACTCTATAATGAAATCCATCAGAAGGATAATCCCGAGCACAAAGAAATAAGAACCCACAATATAGTAGAAGCCATAGCCACTCATAATAAAAAGGAAAACTGGTGGAATGTACCAGTGAAGACCTCAATAAAATGTAAGCACAACAAACTTGATATAATGATCTGGGATAGAGAAGAGAAACTGTGAACAGTTGTGGAAATTAGCTGCCCCGTGGATGTTAACATAAAGCTGAAGATTAGTGAAAAAGAGAACACCTATGCTGAACTTTTGAGAAATCTACAGTTACTCTATCCAGATAACAAGTACAGGTTTATACCTGTAATTATTGAATTATTGGGGCCCTGGGATATGTAACACACTGCCTAAATACCAATCTTGAGAAATTAGGCTTCTCAAAACCAGAAAGAAGAAAGCTAATTCAAAAACTACAGATCCAATCCATCACTGGAACAGAAAAATCTGTAAAACTTTCCAGAAGTTTATTATTTAAATATATATGAGCATGTTTAGATATGCAACTATATGCATGAGAATACATACATAAAACATACAAATCGGCGCATACATACATACATTCCAATGAAGGAGCCTTGGATCTAGGTTAGAAACCAATTGTTTCACTATGGGCAAAAAAAAAATCTTGAAATAAACTGAATAATGACATACATACATACAAACATGTACACACACACACACACACACACACACACACACACAATGTCGTGAGTTCAAACCCTATTATTGACAATCAATGTACTAGGACAAACTCTATTACTGACAATCAATGTTGTTATTGTTTAACCCAGCTCAGTACTGAGTAAAACTATTATTAAAGATGTCTAGAGAGTGATCATTCCATCTTTGTTTAAAGTATAGTGTATGCAGGACTATTCTATAATGTATGCACAACTAAATAATAATATATTCTGGATATATGCATCTATTTTGCTATTTAAGGCAAAGAAGGTTTCACAGCTATTTCTAGCAAGTCAAGTAACCATGTAACCTTGATCAAATAACTTACCCCCAATTTGCTTAACATAGATAGGCTTTACTCTTTACTCTGTAGCTGAGTGGTTAACACTTAAGTCGTGTACTTAGTAACTGATCCAACAAAAAACCATCCATCTGGGAAAATATAATAAAGACAAACTTGAAAAATAAATCAGGTCAATCATTAATCTCAAATTTTTTTGTAATAATGCAACTTAATCAAATAGTATTTTCAAATAGTATTTTGAAAACTACTGGATAGTATGTTTGCTTCATAACTTTTTGACCTCATTTACTGGTGTGCATAATGCTGCATTGTGTTCTGCATTGTATTCTGCATTTCATAACTACTAAATATGCACAACATAAGTTAAAACTTGACACTTCACTGCTGATAATTATTGGCTGAAAAGTTAAGAACTTCCTGATTCAAGCTAAGCAGCATTCTCTTATGTCCACAGGAAAGAAATTTTAAAAGTTTGTTCTGCCCAATCCACACAAGTTGAAAATAATTCAACTTGATAAGTATGTTGTCAACTCTAGCCAGATTTAAAACAAATTTTTAAATCAACAAAATTGATTATCTTGGATTCAGTGAAATCACCTTTTCAAAGTGTGATTGACAGCAATCTTTACACATAGTAATCACTTCAGTAAAATATCATAGGTGAGATGTACTAATAAAACTGCCATGCTTCTTGAAATTCACCAACACTACACCTGATATCCCCCCCACGCCATACACATGCACACATGTATATCATGACTCATACACTGTTCACTTTCCTGACTTTTGTACATAATTCTATGTACTGTACATGCACCTTTGATGAGTTGTAGTGCACCTGAGCACTATACACAATAATTTCATTATTATTATTATTATTATTATTATTATTATTATTATTATTCAGTAGTTTTATTTTTATAGCGTGCTTTCACTTCACTACTGAGCGCAGCTCTGTGTGCCTTGGGTATGTGCTGTGGTTTGTTGTGATGCTCTTATGGTTACTGTATTGAAAGTGTTTTGCGTAGGATGTGTGCAGTGCCCAGTAGTGCAATTTTCTGTATGTTATATATATTTGTAA
>NC_068983.1:35602919-35608162 GCF_001194135.2 Octopus bimaculoides | reverse complement strand
AATATGATTTATTATTTCTTGTCCATCGCCACATATTCTGCAGTTACTTGTTATGTTTCTTTTCATTATATGTTTTTGGTAATTTCTGGAGGGAAGGCTTTGGTCTTGTGCTGCAATTAAAAATCCATCAGTCTCTGCTTTGAGTCCTGAGCTTCTCAACCATTGCTGGGATTTTTTTCTGTCTATTTCTTTTGCATTTAGTTTAGCCCAGTATTTGCCATGAAGGGGCTTTTCTTGCCATTGTTTTATCATGGTCCGTTGCTGTTCTAGTTTTAGTTTGGATTTCATTTGTTTTATAGCTGCCGAAGAAAGAAAGGTCAGGCTTGACTGCACACCGGTCATGTGGGAAGAGGAAAGGTAGGGGCAGAGGGACAAAACAATTAAGGAGGGGCGAGAAAAAAATGACAGGGACACAGTGAAGTGAAAAGTGGAGGGAGAAGAGAAAGCAAGGAAATGTGAACGAGGGGGAATGAAAGAACGAACAGTGGAATGAACGAATAAGGGTGACAGCTTTTGTGCTAAGCAAAAATGAAAGTTTAATTTTGCTATTTTATGTACATAAACTGAACAATCACCAGTTAATGTTAACATAAGCCAGCTAATAAGATAGCTAATCCATGGTGCATTTGAATGACTAGAAATGTTGCATTGCACACTAATCTATTATTGTTTTCTACACATTTGATAATTTTTTTTTCTCTGAAATGGCCACCAGAGCCTGTCTATCTTGTCTTCTCTGTCTGACTGTCTTGCTTTCTGAGTCTGTCTGTCAGTCTCTCTCTCTCTCTCTCTCTCTCTCTCTCTCTCTCTCTCTCTCTCTCTCTCTCTCTCTCTCTCTCTCTCACCCTCCCTCCCTCTCATTTTTTTTCTGTTAGTTTACAGTTGACACTCTTATATTGCAAATTTTTGCTTTGTCCTTTGAGAACAGACATATTTGTACATTGAAAATCAAGCCTATCACATTGCAAAAGAAAATGAGCCAAAGGAAAGTAGAAAGAATGACTTCAATGAGCAGGAAAGTATGAAAGTAGAAATTCAATGACCAGTGGGAAAATTAATTCTTGTTTGTAGCAGGTCCTTCAGGAAAACGTTTTTGAATTCTTTGTGAAAATAATTTCTCATGACTTTAATAGACATTACGAAACAGCATTAGATTAAACTTGAAAGGAAACCAAAGCTAATACTTCACTTTGAGTTACAAAAGGAATGTTTAGTTAAGAAAATATTTAAGGAAAATATAGTTAAATAATATTTAGTTAAGAAAAAGAAAGAAATTAAAAGCAGGCAAATATTTGTTGGAGAGAAGAGACACATGAAATTGCTTTCAAGTCATCCTCCAACCTTGAAGCCTCTCTAAAATGGAAAAGAAATTGCTTGGCTTTGTCTCCATAACAGTGGCCTTTCATATATAGGAACTGTGGAAGTGCAGTACCCCCTATTTCCACTTTATATTATCGATAACATTCAAAATAATGAGTCCTTTTTCCTTTAATTTTCTTTATACTTGTACATTATATAATCCTTAAGCGTAATGTCAGTAGCCATCCTCTAGTTTTATGAAAAAAATACAAAAATCCTTATATAGAACTGTGCACTTCACAGTTCCAGTGACGTGGTGTTTGGCTGTTGTGCGCATGCTCACATGTCCAAGGTAGGAAGCATCATACAAGGGAGAGAGAGTACTGCATGAACAATATTGCTGGGTGAAAGGTTGTGTTTCTTTTTGACTCCATGTGTGTTGTGCTTAAAAACATGTTTATATTCTTTAATGTGATAAAGTGTAGAATTATATTATTATCTTGCTTTCAGCTTCAGTGTTTCTGCCAGGATTTGAAAAATAGGGTACATTTCCTCCACCCCACTTAATTTTGTGATTATGGGGGGGATTTTGGAAAAACAAGGGGGAATTCATGACAGTGTTCAGTGAACAAATTAAACACACTACCCAGGAGTGGCTAAATCACAAACCGATCAAGTTTATATATAAGTTTTCTTTTTATATGTTTGTTTCCTTTTACACAATATTAAAACAATGGCTAAAAATTTTCAGAGGCAACACCCCCACTAATTTTATCTACGAGCCACCACTGCTCCAAATATTTGTAAGATGTCTTGGTGATAAAAAATATCAAAATAAAATCAGACAAAATAGGTCTGTCACAGTAAGAAATGCATTGAAGAACTCTTTGGTGATGATGCAACTGAGCAACTGAAGAAACCTGTTCCAGGCTTGTATTTAATTTAGTTTGAGACAAATTTGCATCATCATCATCATTTAACATCTGCTTTCATGGTGGCCTGGGTCAGACGGTTTGACTAGAAAGGTGATTTATTAATACAAAAGGTGATTTATTAATACAAAACTCAATCAATATCCACTAAGTAATCATACTTTTTCACATTTTTTTGCCAAAAACCTTCCTGATTACTTCCTTTGTAATCCTGGAAAACATCATGATCATTAGTCCAGCTGTTTGACCATGAAGAGGGAACAGACAGACAGATAGACGGACTTAAGGCCCATTATAGTAAGATATTGTGACATACTTCTGTTAAAATAAATGTTATTTAAGTAATGTTGGAGTTGGTTTTATTATGGGACAGCATGCTATCTTAATATCATATAAATATATTGAGACCCATTACTGAATTTATTTTGAGATACTCTGTGTTTCTTTCAATTACATTAAATATAACAAGGAATTTAGTAAAATAACTTAGTTATCATTAAGCTAGTATTAGGAACATAAACTGTGAAAGATTTTAGTTCAAAACTTATGAAAACAAGACATTTGTACTCAGAGCCAGAGCTGGTTTGAGCCAGGTTGGTAACAAAAGGGTTAAGCAGAGCCACAAGAACATTCATATCATTTGTTAAATGAGGCAACTTATATGTTCAGTATTATAAATGTTAGAATGTAACTAAAAACCATTGAATTTTATTTGGGACACAAAGCATGCTTAACTTGTAAAAAAACTGGGTTACTTGAGGCAGAATAATACAATAAAAAAAACTTGCTAACATATTTCTTGGTTCACTTGGCTGCTAATGTACTTCCCTCTAGTATTTAGTGGCCACTTCACTATTGATTTTTCATACAGCAGGTGTCTCTGTATATTTTCTGAAAAATTAAAGTCAGTTTTTGTTTGGTGTAATACCTTTAAAAGTGAGATAAGTAGCAATATTTAAATAATAAGTTGCCATGTTTAAATAATAGTAGCAATATTTAAACTAGAGAAGCACTCAGAGAGTGCAGACCTCCGCCAAGCAGCTCATTTCCATCCATATACACGCATGCTGAAAATCGCCCAATTTCCCAAAACACTGCCGGCAAATCCCATACTTATCTTGACCATCGTCATCATCAATACTGTCTCTGCTTTCACCACAGTCACCATCAAAACTACAATTACCATCAAAACTATGATCAACACAATCAGTTTCTTTACACAATTGAAAATCCATTATCCAATACTCATGGGACCAAGAGAGTTGCAGATTTTTGATTTTTCTAATTTCGAAGTGCATTATTAAAAAAAAAATTGCATCTACAAAACAGAACAGTTTGAGGATAAAAACCAGGTCTAAAGACTAGCTTATAGACATACTCTGAATGTAGTTCTATATAAATCTTTAATAATTTTTTTTATACTTAAAACCATCAGAAATGTTAAGATATCAGCCTCTACCTATGTTGTTATCCTTTGATTAGAAGGTTACAGCATAGATTAGATTATTTCGATAAGTTTTGGCTGAAGTTGACTCAGGCCATGTCTAATTTAATAGCACCACATGGAAGAGAAACATAGTCAGCTCTGGGGAACCATAGCCCATTCAAGCAGAGGGTTATTGCTTTCGGAGACATATCTGGGTGTGGGTGGTTTATCTAGTATTTGTTGGGAGTAATCATCTAGGGATCGTTTGAATGCCATGATGTCACTTGATTGTTTGAATGCCATGATGTCACTTTCCTCCTTTATTTGTGTCTGGCACAATGTTGAAGAGAGCAGGGCCAATTGAGGTGAAATAGTTCTGTCATAGTGTTGTGATACATTACCTTCTGCTGACTCTTTTGCCACAACTTTCTCTCACTCTTTCCTCCTGCATCTAACAGTTCATCTGTGATGGACTGGTGTCCCATCCAGGTGGGGAACCTATATGCCATTGAAACTGGGGAAACTGGCACTTATGAGCCAGGCATGGCTTGAGAAGGAACAAACAAAATTCTGGATAATTTTTGGTTTTTAACAGTCACTATTACTTTTCTCTGTTGGATTTCAAGTCAATTTTTCCCACATTAATGACTAATTTGATAATTTTCAAGTTTCAAGAAATGATGTCTAAAATGGGGTAAAACGAGTAGTCACTAATTTCAATAATTTCTTTTCCTTAACTGCATGGTGTGTAAATGCAGAGGACACTCCAGCAGATCGGGAAGAAGCTATAGGGAATATTTGATGCTGAGTTTTTATTTTTTTTGTTTAGTTGAGTTTTGTTAATTTCATATTATGTGCCATTTTTCCCTGACCCTCTTTCATTTGACCAAGATATTAAATTTTTTTCCATCTCTTACCTTTCCAATATCTAGGGATGGACATTGATGTGTATGAATCTGTTTTCAAATGTAATTCTGGAGAACCAAAGCAGCAAATTTACCTTAACTTGTGTTACTCATTTTGCCCCATCCAAATTTGTCTTTTATATGCTCAAAGAAAACGGCGATAGTTTTCTGAAAGTAATCAGATTATGTTATAATGTTTTTAATACATTTAGGAAAGGTCAAACCCGGTTAATGTTTACTCTAACTTTCGGTCACCAAAACAAAACAAAACAAAAACTCAGTCTAATAGGTGTAAAAAAATATGTAGAAGATGAATGAAAACAAAAATTTGCGCAAACGAACAAGGTGGGCGAGGAGAGGACTTTCGGAAAATTCACAGGATCCGATAACTTGTAGGAAAATCGATATATATATTGATGAAATTTTATAGAAATGCCTTTCAAACCACATAAATTACGAATATAAGGAAATTTGTGGGGGAAATGTTTTCCGAAGTGGTGGGGAGAGGATTTTTGGGAAAATTCACTCGATCCGATTTTTCCCCTCATAAATGGGTATCTTTTCATGAAAGTTTATACAAACACTTTTCAAACGACAAAGATTACAGTTATAAATAAATTTGTGGGAGAAAAATTTTCCGAAAGGTTGGGGAGAGGAGTTTCGGATCGAGAAGACTACATA
>NC_068983.1:35594224-35600967 GCF_001194135.2 Octopus bimaculoides | reverse complement strand
TTTTAAAAAAACAGAAGGATAAATAGTAGTTTGAAATACATTAATTCTGAAAAAAGTCAAACAAAAATATGTAAGACGGAAGTTTCTGTTGATCGTGATAAATCCGCTGTGATTAATCAACATTGGTGGGGTTGGGGGGGGGGCTTCGTTATAAAAAGAAGTGACTATGTATATAAATAAAACTTGAGATAAGCCAGATACATTCAGTTCTCCATATGTCTACGCCCTCATAAATACATCTGCAACTTGTGAGCTAACGAGAGAGGATCTATGTGGTCATTTGACCTGCAAGAAACAACAAACAAATCCCTCAAATTAAACTCTGCCGTTTTCAAAAGAAGGGAAGAACTCATTCGATAATGTAATTTAAGAATATACTGCCTGGAAAATACAAAAAGACGGGTTTGCTTCATTTGGGATGTCTTTCGATGATAAATCTGTTTGATCAGAGCTAAGCTAAACAACAAACACTGAATGGGGCAGTTGTAATTGGGTTCGCCAGCCCTGTTCTGACTTTTTAGTAGTTGCAATGAGTTTTGAAATGGCTTAGTGTTGCGGGGAATAGTTTCCATGAATACCCAAAGCTCTTTAACTTAGCATTTCTAAACTTATATTCAGATGCGCATTAGGCTATATAAGTTATTTTTCTTAACTTTTGTATTTTTTTTTCTAAAAGACGCATCAATACTTCACGGTAAGATCTCAGCGTAATTGTGAAAGGGTGGAGAGTAAATGCATTTTCGTACTGTGTAGTGAGGTCAGAACCGGATTACCTTTAAACAAATAACCTCTTAATTGTACTAAATACAGCCTGCCTTGATTTAAATTTTCTTTATTTTTACGGAATAAAAAAAAAAAGGGAAATTATGAAAGAAAGGAAAATTAAAAACTCAGTATGAAAGGTGGCAGGATACCAGTGATGTTTATTTAATCGTCTCAAAATGAACATTTAACTAAAAACATTTATTTATCATATACATCTTTTAGAACATTGTCATTTTATAAGATTTTGCTGGCAAATTCTTTGATTGTTATTACTGTTATCAAATGCTTTATAATGGAAAGGTTTTTATGATACTTTTGGGGTATCATCTTCTTCCATTATAATTATACTGTTGATTCAAGGAGCTGGAAATATGAAGAATGAAGTTCTCAGGTGGAGTAAATTCAATAACCGTTTATTCACAGGTGCTTCGTACAAGGGGTTTACTTTCAGTAACCATCTTCACAGCAGTGCGTAGTTAGCCTTCTCTCCCATACACGTGAGGTTCAATAATCTCTGGAGACAATGTATGTGGTATCACAGCGGAACAAAAGCCCGCTGTGAGCTCCTTGCTTTGAAGTCTTGCTTGGCGTCGGTGTGAGAAAATGTTGTTTTTTCCTTAAATAATGGATTGCAGGCAAGATCTCGTTTTTGTCTTGTGTATGGCAATGGTTGCAAGTGAGATCTTGCTGTTTCAAAATGGTGCTGGCTTCTTTGTGCCTCGCTATAGGGGCTCCCTTCTGAGAATGCCAGTGCAAAAATAGAGAATAACTGGAGCAGGCACAAGAAAAGAGCAAAGATGGCAAACAACAAGATATGGTACAAAAATGTGACATGTCAAAAAGAAAAATAATTGCAAGAAATATAAATTGGCATGCACAAAATTTGACAAAATGTTCAATAGCAGAGTATTGGAATTGTTCAGTAACACAAGAAAGCAATTGTCTGTCACAAGAAACGCAAAAGAGATTGTCAGATATAAATAGTTTTGGTAAGTTTTTTAGGCCAATGCACAGTACGGCCTGTCCTGATGACATAAAGTTTGTTTGTGTTAGGTTGTGGTGATGTAGTTGATGGTGTGGTCAAAGGTGCATGTGCGGGTGGATGTGTAGGTGGTTGTAAAGGATCAAAAGTGGGTGTGGCCGGAGTGTCATTGAAGGGTGTGGAAACCTCAAAATATGCCTTTTTAAGCCTGTCGACTGACATGGTCTCTGTCTGACCATTGATGTCGAGACTAAAAGTTTTGGGTGTGTGAGATAGCACACAAAACAGTCCCTTACTGCAAGAAACGAGCGGTCCTCTAACAGAATCATCCCGAGCAAAAACATGAGTTCTCTTGTCAATGTCCGGTGGGACGTGAAAGAGAACAGATTAGTCATGTGGATACATTGGTGAAAGACTTGAGAAATACGAGTGAAGTCTGGTGACATATGACGTTAGATCAAGATGCAATGAATTGGCTGGTGCTAACATTGTACCAGGGAGTGCCAAGGTGCTGCTGTAAAGGAGTTCGGCAGAGGAGAAACCTAAGTGCGACAACCAAGAAGAACGATAGGCAGGAACTCTGTCCAAGACTGCAGATCAGGAGAGGCGCATAAAGTGACCTTCAGTTGCCTGTGAAAACATTTGACCATCCCATTGGTAGCTGGTTGTACGAATATGATGAACACCTAGGATTCGTGATAATTCATGAAATAAAGAAGCTTTGAACTGGCGTCCACGGTCAGTGGTTAACTTAACAAGAACACCAAAACGAGCAATCCAATCAGAAACGAAAGCTTGAGCAACTGACTCAATGGAAATATCCACTATTGGAATGGCTTCAGGCTGAGAGAAGCAATTGACGCATGTGAATATGTAAGAGAAACTGCGACTGACAGGCCATGGTCCAACCAGATAAATGTGGACATGGTGAAAGTGAGTCTCCGGTGGAGAAAACTGTTCAAGAGGTGTGCAAATGTGCTTGTGGATTTTAGAATGCTGACATTTCACACAAGCGTGCCCAATATCATCTTGCGCATATTAGGCCAGAAAAACCGAGCCGTAATAAGCTTCACTGCGGCAGCGATGCCAGGATGTGACAGTGAATGCAAGGCATCAAAAATGAAACGCTGGTGGTTCGCAGGTACAAACGGCATGGGAGAACCAGTAACTGTGTCACAAAGATTGTGCCTTCAGCAGACAGAAGTGAAAGATAGGCAAACTTGCAACAGGACAACTTGGTAGAAGTTAGATCCAATGTGTCCAGAGCTGGCTGATCTTGCGCAATGGCAGTTAAATCGATTGCAGCAGGAGATAAAAGAGAACACACAGGGAGGCGAGAGAGTGTGTTAGCAGGTATGTTCTCTGTTCCAGGTATAAGCTGAATATCATTTGTAAACTGGGAAATGTAGTCCAGGTGACGAAAAGTACGAGGTGAGTGTCTGTCCAATTTAGATGACAAAGCAAACATAAGAGGCTTGTGATCAGTATAAATCACAAAATCTTGGCCCTTGAGTTGACGTAGAAAATGACAAACCAACAGGTAGATCGCTAAGAGTTCACGATCAAACATACTGTAACGATGTTCAGCTGGTTTTAATTGACGAGAAAAGAATGCCAAAGGTCGAATTTGATTATCGACAGTATGTTGTAAAATGGCACCAACCGCAGAATCTGATGCATCAACTGTTAGAGAGAGATAAGCATCAGGAACCGGATGCGCAAGCAAAGGAACAGAAGCTATTTCCTTCTTGATTGACTCAAAAGAAGATAAAGTCTCGGCAGATAAAGTGATAGAAGAATTTTTTTTTATTTGCTTTCAGTAGTTGAGTCAAGGGAAGTAACTTGTCTGCACATTTAGGTATGAATCTCCTGTAGAAGTTGATGATTCCCAAGAAATGACGCAGTTGGTGTAAAGAAGTGGGAGGAGAGATGCGTTGAATTACATCAACTTTGGAGGAGAGAGGTCGGATACCATTAGAGTCGATCTAATAGTCTAGGAATTCCAGGGAGGTCTGTCCGAAAACACACTTATTGGGGTTGATTCACACATTGTAGGTGTGAAAAAGTTGAGATAAGTGTTGGTGATTTTCATGTGTGTTGCTAGCTATGAGCAAATCATCCACGTAAGCGAACACACAGTCAAGTCCATGGACAACTTCGTCAATAAACCTCTGGAATGTGCTCGTTGCATTCTGCAAACTGAAGCTCATAAACAGAAACTCAAAACTTCCAAAAGAAGTGGTAACGCCAGTTTTTGGAATGTCATCAAGGTTCATTGGAATTTGATGATAAGCCCGGATGAGGTCAACCTTGGAAAAAATAGTACAACTCTGCAAGTTTGAAGAAAAATCCTGGAGATTTCTTATCGGATAGCAATCGGGAATAGTGACTGCATTCAAACGTCTGTAATCCCCCACCGGACAAAAATCTGAATCCCTTTTCCATGCCAAATGAAGAGGAGATGTCCAATGTTGTCTTTTCCTGAAATAATGGTTGCAAGCGAGATCTCACTATTTCAAAATGGCGCTGGCTTCTTTGTGCCTCGCTACAGCTTCCACAATTAAATACTACCACTTCCGTAGTTTATCATCCAATGGCCCCTATCTCTCACCTGTAACTCCATACACTATTTTCTGTAAACAAATAACATTGATAAGGAGGATGAGCTTTAAACTTTTTTTCTCAAAGTCTTTAATAGCTTGTCACCTACACATTAGAAGAGTGAATTTGTGACAGTGTGTGTGTTTTCATGGGTAAAATGGTAATATCCAGCAACATTAATTGAGATAATGTGAGACATAAATCACTCTGGCTGTCCTACTGCATCCCTGATTTACCTTCAGGTGTCTTGGCTCTGCTTGCACTGCTCCAGGAAGTTAAAGATGAGAGATTAAGTCTGGTTCTCCACTATTGTTTTCCTTTTGCTGTAATACACGTCCAGCACAAGTCAGGACTTATTAGGCCTTGTAATGGCAAATAAACAATGGATCTTTCATTGCAGTGCATGGGATATCATGAAATGCCACCTCTTCTTTTTTCTTTTGAGTGGGACGTGAAGTATTGGTAGGAGGGATAATAATTTTCCAGTTACTGACGTAGCTGTGTCTTCTGTTAATTCTCTTTAAGTGCTTGTTAGCATCAGGTTTGAAAACGAAAGGCAGGATAGAATGACTCAAAATATCCAATCCAGCTCTCTTTGTTGTATTCAAACACTGCCAAGGTCAATTTTACCTTTTGTCCTTTGAAAGTTGATCTATAAAATATCTGTTTAAAGCTATGGGCTGACAGATCATTAGGGAATCAGATGAGATACTTTGCAATGTCTGTTGCAGTTGATTTGCACTCTAAATTCAAATTCTACCTATGTACTGACACCCAAAGCTAATTATCTAAACATGTAAGCACCTCAACCATGTCTGTTAGGCCTACAACCAGTATAGAAAAAAAAACCCACAGCTTATTGAGTTCTCATCAGTGGCTGAATGGAATTAAAAGCTACTTGGTATTTAGTTACAGCCCTTTATATTCTAAATTCAAATCCTCCTGAAATGAATATTGCTTTTTTTTTTTGTAATTCTTTCTGGGGGTTGCATTAGTAAACCTAGTTGGGAATGGAATTATAATAGAAGTCAGAACAAGTAGCTACAATATAAAAATTATCCGTTTAAATAAGAAAAAATCCCAACACTCTTCTTCATTGATATTTTTCTTTGTATTTTTCAGATGGTTTCACAGAGATATAACTCGGCAGAAAGCAGAAGACATCTTAAAAGAAAACGTTGATGGTTCGTTTTTGATACGAAAAAGTGTAACAAACATTGGAGAATATTCTTTAAGTGTGCATCATCAATCACAAATGTTCCATTACCAAATACAGTTTAAAGATAACAAGATTTCATTGGATACTAAGATTTATTTTAAAGATTTATATAAATTAATTGAGGTATGGCTATGTTTTATTACTTTTCTTATTTTCATATATGTTATTGTTTAGTCTAAGGGAAGCCCTAATCAAATAGGCCTTTGAACAAAGGCATTCCAGCTATGATTGTCCTTGTCTTTAATTTCAAGCATAGAAATGGTCTAAAGTTACATTATCCAGTATTCTCTTCCTTTTTTAAGATGTTTCTGTGTGATTGGCAGGAGATTCAGCAAATATTTCTATCAGGTTGGCTTGCTTTGGCTCATTGTGGGAACCTTGCATTGTTTAGTCCCAATTCAATTCTGATAAAGTTTAACAATCAAGAGTGTTCCAGTCATGATCATCCTCTCTCGCAGGTTATGATCTGAGACAGATTTGGCTGATATTTCTTGCGAGTTGAGTGATTGTAATGAAATATCCTTATAGACTTACTCCAGAAACATTGAGTTTAAAATGAGACTAGACAATAAAACAATGACAGTAGAGGAAATTGTGGATGAACTAGTGGTTAGGATGTTGGACTCCTGATTTATAAGACTCTGGTTTCAGTTCCTGGACTGGGCAATGTATTGTGTTCTTGAGCAAAACACTTTATTTCATGCTGCTCTGGTTTACTCAGCTGGTAAAATGAGTAATCCTGTGATTGACTGGCATCCCATGTAAGGAGGAAATTATATGCCAGAGAAACTAGGAAACCAGCCCTATGCTCCTTATGGATTAATGTGGACTAACCAGTAGAAACAATTGCACTGGTTTTTGACCTATGCAACAAGAATTATGCATGCTGGGGAGGAAAAAAACTTTAAGTAGAGTGTGTAGTGGCGCAAAATTATAGCCGCCATTGAGGAAGTACATTTCTGTGCATGCGCAGGGGACTTCACCACCGGAAGCCCCTCGAGTTGCGCATGCGTAGTCTCGTACTTAAAGAGAGAGTTTCACTTTGTTAAGCAAGTTGAGCCTGAGACCTTCGACGTGACAATACCTCGCTCCTCCACGAAGCACTTTTACACTGTTCTCTGGCAGGCATCAAGGAAGCCCTTAACCTTCCAATACCAAACTACAACTTAATCAGCG
>NC_068983.1:35592992-35594214 GCF_001194135.2 Octopus bimaculoides | reverse complement strand
CTCTGGCAGGCATCAAGGAAGCCCTTAACCTTCCAATACCAAACTACAACTTAATCAGCGGCTGCTAAGCTGAATGACAGGAATTGTGAAACCAAGCATCATCATAAATAAAACCTTTTTATTATGTTTTTAATTGTTCTAATAAGACTATTGAAAAGGTTGCAAGACGCAACAAAAATTTTAGGAAAATAAAAATAATAAGTGGAAATTTTAACGGTGAGTGTGTTAAATTTTAAGGCACGAAAAGAAAATGACTCTCCCCAGACACAACAGAATCTTCATATATAATTATGTTGAAAGGTGATAGAGAGACTAAAGTCTCTATGACAACTATCAAACTTTTTACAAGTGTAACTGTGTGAAGTACCAGAAAGTTATATTTAGTATAGATCTGAGAATAAACAGATAAAACAAAACAGTGTCAATAAAAAACCTTATTTTGTTGTTTAATTTGCTAAAAATAACAGCCAAGTTAACAGCCAGGCGCAGGAGTGGCTCTGTGGTAAGTAGCTTGCTTACCAACCACATGGTTCCAGGTTCAGTCCCACTGCATGGCACCTTGGGCAAATATCTTCTACTATAGCCTCGGGCCGACCAAAGCCTTGTGAGTGGATTTTGTAGACAGAAACTGAAAGAAGCCCGTCGTATATATGTATATATATATGTATGTGCGTGTGTATGTTTGTGTGTCTGTGTTTGCCCCCCCCAGCATCGCTTGACAACCGATGGTGGTGTGTTTACGTCCCTGTAACTTAGCGGTTCGGCAAAAAGAGACCGATAGAATAAGTACTAGGCTTACAAAGAATAAGTCCTGGGGTCGATTTGCTTGACTAAAGGCGGTGCTCCAGCATGGCCACAGTCAATTGACTGAAACAAGTAAAAGAGTAAGTTTTCACTCACTCACACTCTACTGTTGTAAAAGAAAAGCATAAAAAAATTTTGAATGGTCCCAGCTGGAATGTCTTTAATCATAGCACTGCTACTGTTCAATCAGGACTGGCCTTAGACTAAAGATTAACAACAACAGAACTGTGGTACATAAATATACATGTGTACTGATAAATAGAAGGAGTCAGTTTAGATATGTAATAATAATGATTCAATATGTTGGGTAGAAAAGTATTATTAATTCATTGTGAAAGCTCCTATGGTAAGAAGTAGATCAGTGAAACTTAGAGTGGAGATTATTAGGCCAGATTTAATGGTGTTTGACATCATAGAT
>NC_068983.1:35591620-35592892 GCF_001194135.2 Octopus bimaculoides | reverse complement strand
TATATATATATATATATATATATATATAATGTATGTGTGTGTATATATATTGATGTTAAGATATTAAGTTGTTAAATACCTTGAATTCTACATAACCTTCTACTTACCTTTTTTTTTGTTTTTTATCATTTTAGTATTATACCCACACTTTACATTTGAACATTTGTCTCTCTCATCCTGTTTGTGACACTAATTCTTTAAGATCAAATTTGAAAGACCTTGGCTACATACTGAATCCTGCTGCAATTGAGTTGAAGGAGCTTCTTGGCAAAGGAGAGTTTAGTGGTAAGTATTAGATTTATTGGGTTGGTGCATAATTATTGTGGCTTTTTTGCAACAAATTTTATTCAACAAAAACAATAACAATCTTTAACAAAAAACATCTTTAAATGATGGTTTGACCATCTGGTGAGCAAATGGGGAGCAGTAATTGAAGTAGATGGTGAATATGCTCTGGAATAATCATTTAAAGATGTTTTTGTTACATGTTATTTTTTTTTTGTTGAATAAAATTTGTTGAAAAAATGCTGCAATAATTATGCACCAACCCAATAGTATTCCTAAGGAGAAAGGTGGTGAGTTGGCAGAGTCGTTAGCTCGCTGAGCTAAACATTTAGTGGCATTTTGTCTATCTGAGTTCAAATTCTGCCGCAGTCAACTTTGCCTTTCATCCTTTCGGGGTCAATATAATAAGTACTAGTTGAACACTGGGATCAATGTAATTGATTTACCCCATCCCTCGAAATTGCTGGCCTTGTGCCAAAATTTGAAACCAATATTTCTAAGGAGAGCATGAAGGCTTAAGTTGCTAAGGTATCAGCCAGCTGATAGTTAAGTTATTATTGGAATTGCTATGACAGGTGAAAATATTTAGCCCTTTAGCATTTAAACGAGTTATGTCTGGCTTAAATATTCTACCTGTTTTATGTTCAAACTGGCTAGAACTAGCCTCTCACACCTACTCTACAATGTCATTCCAATCTCAG
This sequence comes from Octopus bimaculoides, assembly GCF_001194135.2. Lineage (NCBI taxonomy): Eukaryota > Metazoa > Mollusca > Cephalopoda > Octopoda > Octopodidae > Octopus > Octopus bimaculoides. The sequence goes on along the minus strand of NC_068983.1, from coordinate 35,591,906 downwards.
TAAGTAGGAAGGCAGACAGATCACAAATCTCTTCAGGTAGATAGCCCTGCTTGATCTGTAGAAAAGGCATAGGTAGAAACTCCATAAGATGTACTCGGTGTAAGCTATGGACACATAAGAGGTGCAGCAATATCAAAGGAAGGTTAACTGGGAAGATAGTTTTTGTGTGGCAGATGCACAGGGGCAATAAACACTGAAGATGTACAGAAAACAGATTCCATCACATGCCAGAAGGAAAAACTAGAAGTAGTTGGTAACTTCCGTTACCTAGGTGACCAAGTTGGTA
>NC_068983.1:35586804-35591595 GCF_001194135.2 Octopus bimaculoides | reverse complement strand
GTTAGAATAAGAATAACTTGGACAAAGTTCAAAGAATTCCTACCTCTGCTGGTATCAAAGGGCCTCTTGCTCAGAATGAAAGGTAGACTGTATGATGCATGTGTGTGAACAGGCATGCTACACGGCAGTGAAACATGGGCTGTGACTGCTGAGGACATGCATTGGCTTGAAAGAAATTAAGCTAGTATTCTCCACTGGATGTGTGATGTTCAGTGTGCACCCTGAAAGAAAAGCTGGACATAAGAAGCACCAGATGTGGTGTGCAAAAGAGACGACTGTGCTGGTATGGTCATGTGTTGTGTATGGGCGAAGACAGCTGTGTGAAGAAGTATCACACCCTAACAGTGGAGGGGACCTGTTGAAGAGATTGACCCAAGAAGACATGGAATGAGGTGGTGAAGCATGACCTCCAAACGTTGAGTCTCACAGATGCAATGACCTGTGACCGAGACCTTTGAAGATATGCTGTGATTGAGAAGACCCAGCAAGCCAAGTGAGATTGCAGCCATGGCCAATGTCAGTGTTGCATTACCGGCCCGATTAAAAGTACCCTTCATTTGTTGGGCAATATGCTGTGCTTGAGAAGACATGTTGAGTCAAGTGAAATCATAGTCATGGCTGGTGCCAGTGCCTTTTGTCTGGCACCCGTGCTGGTGGCAAGTAAAAAATACCATTTGAGCATAGCCAATGCCAGTGTTGGTGGCACATAAAAGCACCATTACATATTTCTTTTTCTTTTTCAAACTACACCAGATCTATTTCAGAACATGTTTTTGAGAATGTTCCACCAACATTCCTTATTAGAACATATTGATATACTTGACATCACAAATATTTTTCACATCAGAGGCTCCTAGCAGCATCAACAACAAACTTCTCTCACATTAATAACCTAAATGTGAACCCACATTTCAACAGAATGCAGACATTTTTATGAAACATTAAAAATAAAAATTAATTGCCAAAAGCAAATTAAGTACTTTTCAGCTTGACAATATAACAAAGAAAAACACAAGTTAAAACTGCCCATGAATGTCACACATGGAATTCAAAAAGGTGCCCAAGGTTGTTGTTGAAAAGGTGATGGATAATCTTGTGGGTGTCTACCAAGTCGGTTGTCAGACATCAGAGCTTTAATGTGTTCATGCCCAGGGAAGCAAGACTATAAAGAATTCCATGATGAAAAGAGTCAAGCAGATTATATAGAAGATTCTTACATCAAATATCACCCATATATGCTGGACTGCATCTAGTGAAGGGTCTTTTGATTAATTGGCATTCAATCATTAATTGATGTTCTCTAGCCTCTGATCCATGGGTATGCTGTCTCCTCTCTCTGTTTTTTCTGCTGTTATTCTGCTGGTCTCTCTTCCTTGAGCTTGCTACTCTCGTACTTCCACTTCTCAGAACCCACCTAATGCACTCATCTTTCTATCTCTTGGCTCTCCACCAACCACAGTCATTTCTCCCCCAAATATTGCCTCTTTTGAGCCTTCTCTTTCATGCCAGTGTTGACCTACAATAGTTTAAATGGAACATTAACAGTATCAAGTTCACTGGTTTCAGAAGACTTACAATGGTCATATGTCTTACCTCTTCCTTCTTTACCTTTTCTTTAAAAAGAAAAGTCAGCCTGATACAACTCAGTCTTTACATGTATAATATGTATATGTTAATTATTCTGAAAATTAGCATAATTACTGCATTTATTTGCATGTAATATGCTCTTTTATCATGAAAAAACATGATGCTGTGATTTTTTAACAATGTTCACTTTATATAACAGGTGCACTTTTGTCACCTGTTTCATTTAGGATGTGTGAACATTTCCAAAGTATTTTATGCAACAGTTACAATTAAATCTGACTAAATGCTCCTTTTTTTTCCATACATTGTAATACTTAGGAATAGTCATTGCATTTACACAAAAAATAATTTCGAGGATTTCATTACCCATAATTTAGGGTGTACATTATACACAAATATGTATGGTATTATGTGGGCTAACATTGGAGGACATGACAACTCCGTGCGTATTGTTAAAGCTGCATATCTATAGCAAAAAATTGTCAACCCTACTAGAAATAGCAGTCAAATCTCATTAAAATCAGATCTTACTATTTAAAAAATATATAAAGGACACGTTGGATAATGTAATCCCAGATTCACTGTGGCTGAAAAGAAGACAGGATGGTCTCATTTAGATTGCCTTTTATTGTAGGTCTGTATGGTTGGGGTTGACTTGATGCAAAACACAAGTGTAACCCATATACTGTTCTTATGGCAGATCTTATGTTGTTATAAAGTTTTATTCTGAGGAACATACATGGATACACTTTACAGAGATGTTTAAAATATGGGCAGTAGAAGAAGTGTAATATGCCACACTGCACCATGTCAAACTGTCACACTGTGTAATATGTCGATATGCAACCATCAGTGTCATAAGCATCAAGTAATGTCAAAATGTCACACTGCACCCCATGCAAAATACCACTGCATATAGGAATGTGCAGTATGAGCCTTAACTAAGCAGTGATATGGTGTAATAGGAAAAACAAACCTGTTTGCTGTGTTGTTCATGAGCTGACTGTATGATTGTCATAGTTCTGGTTGAGTAGAGGTAACCTGGGGTTACTCAACAACAGCTTGAAATGTGATAGACTCACCTGCTGACAACTAAATATATTGACCATTGATGGAATGCAGTGCTAATAATATAATACTAACTGTTGACCCTTTGCCTGGTAACGGCTCTTTCGTAGGCAACAAATTTCTCAGTAATGAGTTTCTGATAGTTAATTTGCCATACTAAGCTCAAATTCCAAACAAGCAAAATTTGTAGTTAGAACTAAAGGTACTTATTACTTTAATAACTGGTATAAGATTTTGTATACAGTAACATCTCACAACAAAGGGTAGTAAATAAAACGAATTTATTTTTCTTGAAAAGTGCGATGGTTGAAGGAAATAAAAAAAAGTATTGGGGTTGATTTGTTTGACTAAACCCTTCAAAATAGCAGCTTAGCATGGTCACAGTACCTTAGCATGGTACTTTGGCATGGTCACAGTAAAAAAATATATAAAGCTTCTTCGAGGGTTATATAGACACATGAGACCATTTTCCTGATTTTTGTGGAATATAAATTCTTCTCCCACTGGATGGGATGATGGATGATCTGCCTCTGGAATAGTTATTTTTGCCAACTAAATGGACTGGAGTAATTTGAAATGAAGTGTTTTGCTCAAGGACACAGTGTATTGCCTGGTCCAGGAATCAAAACTTCAATCTTACAATCATGAGTGCAATATCCTAAGCACTAAGGCATGTGCTGCCACTCATGGGCACAGTCCACTGACTGAATCAAGTAAAAGATAAAACGAACTAAATATGTTATGTTCTGAGCGAAACCAGATATGTGGAAGCTGTGTAGAAACCTGAAAGATGAGCTGTGTTTGTAATTTAGAAGTCCAACCTTGTTACACTGTCATGCAGATTCCATTTAAGAATTATGTTTAGGCTAAATGTATCTGGGGAGTACTTGACAATTCTGTAGTTAGTAAGCCGTTCAGTTGATTAAACTACTGAATAGTCATATGTCATTCTTAGTGAGAGAGACTGTCTGTCTGTCTGTCCACACGTACATGTGTGTGTGTGTGTGTGTGTGTGTGTGTGCATGCATGCATGCATGTGCTTATGTTTTTGCTTTAACTGTGATTTTCTAATGAAATAATTATAACATTATCAACTTGAGTTATATATTCTTTGGAAATTGTGTGTGTATACATACATACACACACATATATATGTTTAGATAATTTGGAAAAACGAATTTCCAAATCAATCAGGTACAACCTTTCAGCATTACATGCATCTGCATATCGTACCTTGGGGTCTTATTTATCATATATTTATATATTTATTTAGAAAGATACAAAGTATCTAATAAAAGTCAATAATAATTCAGTTTTGGGAATTAATAGATATGCGGGTGTTCTATTTCAGATAATACAAAAAAAAAATAATCTAATGAGTATATCTGAAAGTAAACTCATGGTATCTATTTGCACATCATGAAATAATACTTAAAGGACATAACCATTATACCAGCAAGGTATATACTATACTTCCTTAATTATCTCCTACTTTAATTAACACTAAATTAATTAAATATGAAGGAACTACACATGTTTCAGTATTGGAAGATTACAATATATATACATACACACAATTGTATACATATATATATATACATACACACAATTGTATACATATATATATATACATACATAAATACATATATGCAATCATCAGATTTACAATTATTCCAACACACCTTCAGGTTCTTTTTCAAACTATTATAAATCTAATTTTACATTCCTTTAAAAAATAAGCAATAAAATTAAGCATTAAAGATTAAAAATCAAAAATAAAATTTATATTGGTTTTGCCAATATTTCTGTTGATTTTTAAGAATTTCACCAATTCTACTTATTTTTAATAATTGAAACTGAAAGAAACCATAACACATTTAGCACAGTCATTAAGTGATGGTTTCTCAACCGACAGCATATAAGGAGTGTAAATAATCAAAATGTATTGCTATGTTGTCAAAAAGTGGACACTAAAATGATTTTGACAATATTCCTGAATAGTCTTACCATCAAGAAATATGATTATTTGCATATAAAATATATATAAATTTCGAGCATGGCCGTTGCCAGTACCGCCTGACTGGCCTTCGTGCCGGTGGCACGTAAAAGCACCCACTACACTCTCGGAGCGGTTGG
>NC_068983.1:35572711-35586794 GCF_001194135.2 Octopus bimaculoides | reverse complement strand
TAAAAGCACCCACTACACTCTCGGAGCGGTTGGCGTTAGGAAGGGCATCCAGCTGTAGAAATTCTACCAAATCAGATTGGAGCCTGGTGTAGCCACCTGGTCCACCAGTCAGTCCTCAGTCAAATCGTCCAACCCATGCCAGCATGGAAAGCGGACGTTAAACAATGATGATGATGATGATGATGAGTGTTAGTCCATATTGAATAAAACCCAAACCTTATGCAATATGGTGTTCTATATTTTTATACCGAAAAATTATTTAAATCATTGAAGTTGAACTAAAAATTCCATTTTGAAACAAACTTTTGTAGGTGATCTTAAATTTTGGATATTAGTGTATAATAAGAGGGATTAGTAAATCCAGGTAGATATTTATAAAGCGTTTAGTGTTAAATGGATTTGATTAATTATATGAAACACTCAGATACCAATAAATGCAAGTAGAATTATCATCCATTCACTGACAAGTGTTATATGCGAAACTCTGATGCCTGAGGAACTACTAAAATTTTCCTAGAACCCACAAGATAACAGGGTCATTTATGATCAATAGGCAAAGGAAGACTATCCTTGTTGTTGACATTGAGTAGCGAGGTCCTTTTCTCCACTATTTTCTAGAGAGGCCATAAGCCAACAGGCTGAAATTTGATGATACACCGCAAAGCTAAGCACTTCATGGACATGAAACCCAGTGTAATCCCATAAACTGGCCTTATCTAACTGTATCTATATATTTTGGTTGCGCATACTATAGGAGTCATAAGGCGCTGCTCCGTATGGTCCCACAGTTTCCAGCTAACTTGGAATATTAGGGTCTTATCCATTGTCTTGTATTCAAGATCCTCTGCATGACATCCTGTTAGTTCAAAGCCATGAATCTGATCTGTTAGGTCCTGCCAATAACTAAATCCAAGCCATGCTGGTGACACTTCGATTTATTGTCATTGAGATTTACTCCTCTAATGGTTAAGGTTTTGTCTGTCTCCTACCCTTCAACCTGTCTGGCCTGGTAAGACCTGCCTGAAGATTTCTCTCCCTCCAGCATAGCTCTCCAGGTCAATGGACACACAAACACTTCACTGTGGAAAGGTACTTGTTGAATTGGCCGTTGACTACATGGTAGTTCTTCTGCCCTTTGACAGGTCTATTTTTCATCCTGCAGGGTGTCCAACAATCACCCTCCTTACCATTTTTGGCTTCCTGAGGGACGACCTAGATATATATATATATATATATATATATATATATATATATATATATATATATATATATATATAAATGGTGTATGTATGTCTGTTTGAAACTCTCTGTAAACTTCATCTTTATTTTAGTATCTAGAACAGTTTTTCTCAACCATTTTGTTTTATATATATGGACCCCTTTTATTCCTTTTTTACTCAAATTAAATATTATGGGGAATTGTATTAAAAAAATAGTTAAAATATTTTGCATATTGTGGAAGTGTTATCAGTTTATTTTAACAAAAATATCTAGACAAAGTCAGCTTTGCAGGACCCATTGCTCTCCAAGCTTGTTGATAAGTGGTTTTTAACAAGCAGTCAGCTAATTAAGTATTCGTCAACTATGTTGTGTCTGTTACTTACTTTAGTGATCTTTGTATCTTTGGTAATTACTTACAACTAGGTGAAGTGAACCATTTCTAGTTATCTTGGTCATATACACTGCACATCAGTAATTTAATATGAACTGGAGAAGATACTTCAGTTAGCAGTCTAAATGCTATCATTTTTACCACTTGCACTAGTCACTTTGTACAAATGCTGAAGGTTTTCTTTAGCAAATAGATCTGTTTTGGTAATGATGCATGCAAATTTTATAAAATGTACCATATCTCATGTGAATTATTTTTATAGAAAAACATTTCTAACTCTGCTCTAAAATATTTCTGGGCAATAAGTCTCAGAGAAAATGTGGACCTGACATTTATATAATTTGCAGATCTGGAGCTCCAGATATATCTTGACTTGTCTTTGTTGAGAGCAGTAAAATCGAACAGTGAGTTATCATATAGAGTAGTGTGTATCAATCAAAATATGTTGCATTCCTTTAACTGTCTATTATATTCCTGTTGGCCTGTAAGATAATCACTGCTGTAAAGGTGGGCAAAGTAAACTCATTGTATAACAGTTGTCATTGTGAAAAACGTATTGAAATCATTTTAAATAAGAATCTTTATTTTTAAGTTCATAAAAGGCAATGTTTAACTGCAATTTGCTGAGTTAGTGATAAAGAATTGTTAAAAAAATTTTTAAATATCACATTTTGTTAATTTTTTTTCTGCTTATTTTATTTTCATCTTTTATTGTTAACGAGGCAGAAGTGTATGAAGCCTGTTACAAATCAAATCCAGTTGCTGTGAAACAATTAGTAAAAATGGAATTTACTGACAAGGTTCTTCAAGAAGCTAATATAATGATGTAAGGAACTTCCTTTTTTTTTTTTTCTATGTTTATATATTTTTTTCTGCTTACTCAGCAGATTCCTTGACCTTTGAGATTGGTGGAGCTGATAAGATTTATGTTGGATTTGATCATCTAGGGGTGGGAGAGGAAGAGAATCAGAAATTTGACATTCTGTGGTGTGAAGGTAAAGGTAGGGCATAGTGGTTAGTGTGGAGTCTCTGGGAGAAGAGACACCAAATGGGTGACAAGAGGGGAAAGATAAGTGTGTCAGGCTGTGGACTTGGTTGGAGATGATATCCAATTAGCTAGTTCAGGGAACCAGAACCTATTGTAGTAGTGATAGAATAGAGTGGAGAAACACTGATACCTATGTCCTAGGGATTGTAGCAGCTGCACTACCCTTGATGTGGTAGCAATATCCAGTTTACATGAGCTTTGTAGATCATCAGCAGTTGCACAAGAGCTGTAGTTGTGTGTGGTTCAAAGAAAGAAAGCTATTTATTATTTTGGATGCAATTTTTACTACATTATCAATATGAAGTCACCAGAAAAGATAATCTGGGATAGTGCAGTCCAGCATTTGTAGCATTTGAATCCAGCATTTGAAGGTGTCTGTAAACATAAGGTGAGAAATGACAAATTGATTTTGATTTTGTTTCAACAGCAGATAGCTTAGTTACTGGCTCTGTCATTTGAGTGCTCTGTCATTCCTATAAAAATCAATTTGGAATTTCTTTTGCTACATACTGAATGAAGGTAATTATATATAAAGCCATTAAACTTAGATAAATTTCTTGTGTTGCTCCTGTCAAACTGGATTGCATGTAGGTTGTTAGTCAAATGACTTAGCACAGTCAACAAATCTCATGCTTTAGGTATTCTTTTCCTTCATCTAGTTTAGTCCAAATCTATACACTCCAATATGCATTGATTTATCATGTGGGTATTGCAAACACTTTATAGTTCCAGTATATTTTATCGGCCTCTTTGTTCTGATTGTGGTTATGGTAGAAAAGATGGTCTTTGCATGTGACATTTGCTGTTCTTCTGCATTTATCATTCATGGTATGCATACCTAAATATTATTTAGGACTAATGAATCTATTGATAACTACTGCTGCCTTTTTGTCGGTGCTTTTCTTTTTAAATAGCAATCCGGACTGAGTTTAAGCGAGGGTTCTGAGGACGGTGGTTTTGCAGTTTAATCTTGAATCAGACAGGAATCCAGCAGATTTATGATGAAACACACTTCAGGTGTGTCAGTTGTATCTTTTTGTACTAATTTCCTTCTTTATGTTGGTAACATGTAATTTGAGGGAGATTTGTCTGCTAGTTTCAGCAAGTCAAGTAACTGTGTGGAGGCTGTTTCATCAATTGGATATTGTAGATGTACTAAAATGTTAGGGAGTGATTACAAATATTGTGGCAGAAGAAAATTGAAAAGCATATTAAAGAGCCTATGATTTAGTTAAAAATAAATTTCTAGCATTGACACAAGGCATGAAATTTTGGTGGCAGCGGTTAATTGATATCACAGATCTTGGTACTAGACTAATATTTTGTTTTAAACTGTGCTTGCGAAGACCTGTTGAGGCAAGTGAAATTGTTGTTGTGGATGATGGCAGTACTGCCTCATTGGCACTTGTGCCAATGGTATGTAAAAAGCACCATTTGAGCGTGGTCGATGCTAGTGCCGCCTGACTGTTCCCATGCCAGCAGCATGTAAAAAGCACCATTCAAGCATAGTCATTGCCAGTGCCACCTGACTGGCCCTCGTGCCGGTGGCATGTAAAAAGCACCCACTACACTCTTGGAGTGGTTGGCGTTAGGAAGGGTATCCAGCTGTAGAAACTTTGCCAGATCAGATTGGAGCCTGGTGCAGCCTTCTGGCTTGCCAGCCCTCAGTCAAACCGTCCAACCCATACCAGCATGGAAAGTGGAGTTAAATGACGACAATGATGATAATGACCTTAAAATAATCCTTTCTTATTTTGGGACAAGGCCAGCAATTCTGAGGGATGTGGAAATCAACTACAGTGAGCTCCAGTGCTCAACTGGTACTTATTTCATTGACCCCTGAAACAATGAAAAGCAAACTCAGAATGTAATGATGGAAAAAATGCTGCTAAGTATTTAGCCCTGCATGTTAACACTTCTGCCAGCTTGCCAACTTAATTGACCTTAAAATAGTGGTTTCAGATTTTACCACAAGGGCAGCAATTTTAGGGGCTCTGCCAAGGTTGACTTTACCTTTCATCCTTTTTGTTTCAGCCATCGCAAAAATTGACAAACAGGAGAGAAGCACTGCAAAACAAAGATGCACTACACGGCAGTAGGACTACACTCGATGCTGCCAGTCAGCATACTGATGCCTGAGGGTCACATCAAGTGGCTTCTAGTGGCAGAAACCTGAACTACAATGGGCTTGTCCCACAGAGAACGTTTCCTGGTTACTTTTGGGTACCCCTTGTACAGTTTTAACAAATAATTTTACATTCAGCTTCTGAATCTAAAACTCAAGATAACACTGATGAATCTTGCAAACTTTGACCACAGCATATAGTAAATACCATTGTACACTGATTAAAATAAGATAACTTTGACATTGTAAATTATATCATTGTGACAAACAATAATCCTGATAAACCGAGAGAAAAAGAACTGCCTGTTTTGGATGATTTTTGACATGCCTTAATGATAAACAATGAATAATTTTTGATAAATTTTGTGTTGTTGATTATTAATTTTTTTCCTTGTGAATATCTAACTTTTTGGCATTTTTTCTAAATGTTCTTTCTTTAGTTACGTAGGAGAATGTAGTATTAGACATACTATAATTATATTATCATACGAATTACTAGAAGTAAAAACCATGTGATAATGTTATGCTCATATATACTATCATCATCATCATCATTGTCTGCACCAGACTCCGGTCTGATTTGGCATGGTTTCTATGGCTAGATACCCTTCCTAATGTCAACTACTCTGAGAGTATAATCGATGCTATTATGTGGCAGCACGGGTGCCATTTGCGTGACACCAGTATCTGCCACAATTGTGATTTTACTTGGCTTGATGGACCTACTTCTCAGACAGGACATAATGCCTAAGTCATTTGTCATGGCCTTCATGAGACACAACGTTTGAAATGATAATATGATACCCTGTTTGTTATAAATAGTGGAGAAAGTGACTTCATTTGTTGACAACTGGAATGTGAAATATGTCTCTGATGTATCCATGATTTCAAGCTGTCTAATTTCTAGACAACTTGAAATTATGGATTACAGTGTAGTTAATTAGGTGCAGCTATTGTACAGATGAGTTGTTGCAGATATTGCAGTAGTGACAGGTTGGCACAAATATTGTAATATAGTGTAATTACTGTAGTATGCACAATAAACCAGTACTCTATTTAGTATAGTGTCTTCAGATAACTTAGTATTTTTAACTTTTTGTATTTTTGTTTGGTCCTAGGGAAAGGGCCACTACCTATAGCCATTGAAAACCCTCCAAAACTGTTGTGGTTCATGTTCAACTTGAACATTTTGTATATCCATGAAAGAAAAAATATGAATGGACAGAGAGATTCAGAGGATTGTAGTTCTAGAAGACAAGATTGGAGAGGTGAGACAAAGTAGAGATGAGTGAAAAAAATAGGTGAATAGTAGACAGCTTGTTGTTCCATAAGAACAGAAATCATTTCACCAGCATTAAAAGAGACAGAAAATAATGCATTTATGAGTCATAATTGTAATACATTGGTGAGGTAATTTTTGCCAACTATCCAAATATACTTTTTCTCCAACCTGTGATATTTGTCTGTGTGCAGTAGCAGTGTTGTCCTAGATATTTGAATAGTAACTTAATCTGGGTCATCTTTTTACTGTGCAGACAATCAGCATTTGTTCAGAGCTGAAGTTGTTAAACCTCAGGTAAACAATGATTGTGATATTCCAGTTGTGTCATTCCATATTTTTTCAGCCATAGTTAGGAGTTATATTACTCAATATATCAGTTGAAAAAGTTAGGTGTAATTCAAAGGAGATTTAGTTGCTATTTCTAACAGGTCAGTTGACCATGTAGTGGTTTCCTCAGAACTTAAATAATTTCTACTTATGCAGAGAGGCCTTAGCCATTGATACTTTAACATTCCTACAGGTGTGGTGGGTTATCATAAAGGATGAGAGGTTGTGAGTCTTCTGGTATCAGTTCACATAATAATTATGCTAGTCTGCATTATAATTAGCACTATACATGTTATACCACTTAATAGTATTAGGCAGTGTAGTGTTTATGTTGTGTACTGCATATGTATTACATCATGCAGTGATTTTTTATAGATACACCTATTGAAAAGCATTAACCTCTGTTATAGTCAGCTATCAACCAACAAACAGTGAGTGACATTTTCACCACTTCTATCTGTTTAAGAATTAATTGTGATGGCACCTGTACCAGTGGAGCACTATAAGCACCGTCTGAGCGCGATCGTTGCCAGAGCAGCTGTCTGGCTTCCATGCCGGTGACACGTAAACAGCTCCAGCGTGATTGTTACCAACGTCGCCTTCCTGGCACTTGTGCCAGTGGCACGTGAAAAGACATTCGAGCGTGGCCGTTGATCGTTACCAACGTCGCCTTCCTGGCACTAGTGCCAGTGGCATGTGAAAAGACATTCGAGTGAGATCGTTGCCTGTGCCGATAGACTGGCTCCTGTGCAGGTGGCACGTAAAATACACCATTTCGAGCGTGGCCGTCGCCAGTACCTGCCTGACTGGCCCTTGTGCCGGTGGCACATAAAACACCCACTACACTCTTGGAGTGGTTGGCGTTAGGAAGGGCATCCAGCTGTAGAAACTCTGCCAAATCAGATTGGAGCCTGGTGTAGCCTCCTGGTCCACCAGTCCTCAGTCAATCGTCCAACCCATGCTAGCATGGAAAGCGGACATTAAACGACGACGATGATGATGATGATGAAACTAAATAAAGTTTTGTTGATTGTTGGGGAACTCCTGATTGAAGAGTTGATAGTGATAATTTTTAATCTCATCACTACAGTTGAACTGTATCCATGGCAATGGGTATGATAACTTAGTCTACCTTAGGTCAGGAATAAATTGCAGGAAAACACTCAAATTGTGCACTAGTCTGGGAATTTAGGAAACCTTATCTTATACTGTACTACACTAGCTACAGCAGATTACTTTAAGCTTTTCTCATTTTATATTACAGTACATTGAATCACCGAAACATATTAAAGCTACATGGTGTCGTGCTTGACAAGGATGTTTACCTGGTTCTGGAACATATGGATGAAGGAAACCTCATGATGTACCTACGGTCTCGAGGTAGGGATAGCATCACTGAGGAATGGCAATTGAATTCATCATTGTAAGATACTAGCATTGTATATATATATGTGTGTGTGTGTGTGTGTGTGAATCGAGGACGTTTATATTACTTCTGAGGTATTCTATATTTTTTAGCTAGAGTGTAGTTGGGTCTCAAGGATGTGGTACAAACCTAGCAATATGTGTTTTATAGTGAAAACAAAATTTCCATTCAAATGGCAATTGCCAGACGATTTTCTGCTTGAGTCTAACTGTTTTAAGTTGTAGTAGAAATGCTATTTATGTTGCAAAGAGGCATACGAGTATTGTATCAATTTTATAATGGAAAAATTGATGATATTTTGTACATATGAATATGCCAGAATTCGGGCGCAATAAAATGGGCTTGCCTGCGCAATTGCACTCGTGGGTGGGGGGTTTCCTCACTCCTGTTCTAAAAGGTGATGTGATCAGATCTCAGCATGCTGGGCATGGAAAAATGGTTGTTAATCATTAAATGGTGTCCAAAGATCTGTAATTTCTTGTGGAAATGTTTTCCTGTTCTGCCTGTGTCTTGTATTAGCAGAAACATTGAAGATAAATTTCATAAATCTTTTCTCCTCTAAACTGGTATTTACCATTGACCACATCTTTACTTGTGTTCATCCTTCACCTTTATTCCCATCTCTATCCATCTGTCACTCTCTTTTCATACTTCTGCAAACTTACCTACTGATATGTCCTGCGTTATGATGACGTAACTTCGTTGTCTGTGTGACTCGCCCGTATGGCATACCTCGCCAACTGACCCTACTTGCTGTGTCTGTCCACTATTTATCAGTAGTGGAACAGCCCACTTCTCACTTGGGGGTGTCCACCACAACCTCCGACCCTTGAGATTTTTCTTCTTCTTTCACACAGCATTATATTTTTATTTTTCATTTCTTTTTCTTTCACACACAAATATATTTTTTACTTCAGAATTCCACAGTCTACATCGTTTAATGGTAGCACTATTAACCCATATCGACCTGACTTAAATCCTTCACACAGACTTATTAATTATTTTTTTTTTTCTTCTACACACAATTATTTTTCTCTTTAGAATGCTGCAGGTAGTACCAGTCTACATTGTTTACCGGTAGCACTACTAACACATAGTGACCTGACTAAAATCTTTTTTCAATAGAATTTATATATTTTTCACTGTGTGTGTTATTTTTTATTGTGTGATAGTTCAATTCTGTGTTAGTCTTATCTGCCACTGCATGTAGTTTGACCCCTCGTCACCCCTGATATGTCTTGTTATTCAGTGGGAGGTATCCTCGTTGCCACTAATAGGTCACGCATTATGATGATATAACTTCATTGTTTGTGTGACTGGCCCGTATGGCGTACCTTGCCAACTGACCCTGTTTGCTGTGTCTGTCCACTATTTATCAGTAGTGTCCCCCACAACACCTACCCACTGACCCTGTCTTCTGTATCACTTTCCTTATGTTCACCTTTCTGTGACTTGAGGGTATGCTCTGACACTTCATATTTTCTCTTTTCCAACTGGGGTAGCCACGTATCTCTTCTACTGTAAGACCTTGTCTCTATCCTGCCATCATACTTGAACCTTTCATTACCTGGTATAAAGCCACCCCACTCAATACTACAGCTCAGTTGTGGAATTTTGTCTTCCGAGTTACTTAATGACCACTCAAGTGCTGGTGCCACATAAAAAGCACCTGATACACTGTGAAAAGAAGGATATCCATCCATAGAACCTATGTGAAGGTAGACATCAGAGCTTGATTAAGGCCTCTGGCTTGTTGGCTCCTGTCACATCATTCAACTAACATGCCATTATTGAAAATGATCATTAAACAATTTACACTAGATTTAACATTTTCTCTGTTACACATTATAAGCACTAATTTTAGATAGGAAAAGAAATTAAAAAGACATAATCTGCATATCTACCTCTTTATCTTTCTGACACAGATTGATGATATCAGACAATTGGTGGAATTGATGCACTTTTTTAAAGAAAAAAAAAAAACAGTGTTTAAAAAAAAAATCCCACCAAGTCCTATATGTGAGGTTGAGCCTATATTTCATGCTTGAATGTTCTAAAAGCTTTTTGCTGCTAATATATCCATGTTTTTTTTTTTATGTTGTCTAATACAGTATATACAACTTTGACTAGAGCATTAAATGCTTTACCTCTTGGAAATGAAAACAAGTGATCCAGATCCCTCCAGTAGCTTGTTTCTTTCTTTTTCTGTCTCGAGTCAATGCTGATAATGTCTAATATATTTTACTTTGAAGAGTTTAGTTAATTCCTTTTCTATTTTTCTTCTTTTTTCTTTTTATGTGTCTGACTGTAGTGATATTTGTGTAGGAATGGAATATCTGGAAAGTAAGTGTTTAGTCCATTGTGATCTTGCTGCTCGGAATATTCTTTTGAGTAAATGTGGCAAACTAACGGTAAGTTATTTGAGTCTACCTCTTAATCATCATCATCATCGTTTAACGTCCGCTTTCCATGTTAGCATGGGTTGGACTGGTGAAACCGGATGGCAACACCAGGCTCCAATCTGATTTGGCAGAGTTTTTACAGCTGGATGCCCTTCCTAACACCAACCACTCAGAGAGTGTAGTGGGTGCTTTTACATGTCACCCGCACGAAGGCCAGTCAGGCGGTACTGGCAACGGTCACGCTCAAAATGGTGTATTTTATGTGCCACCCGCACAAGAGCCAGTCCAGGGGCACTGGCAACGATCTCGCTCGAAAATCCTACGAAGGCCAGTCAGGCGGTACTGGCAATGGCCACGCTCTTAATATTTATATAAATACAGAGAAACCATGTGTTCACCTCTTCAGCAAGACACCTTTCCCTCTCCTTTCATACTCTTCAATACCATACCCAACTCAGTTGGAGGTAGGGAAGTCTTCTCTTGTGAGTACTTGGTGACTCCACCAGTGCTGGTGCTTTGGAAAAGCACCCTGTACATTTTGTAAAGTGGTTGGCTTTAAGAATGACATCCAGCTGCAGAAACATTACCAATACAGATATTTGAACTTGGAGTAGCTCTCTGATGCATTAGCTCCTTTTGAACCACCCAGCCCTTGCCAACATGAAAAAGAGACATTAGATAGTAATTATAATGACTGTGACTGTTTTACATGTTTCTCTCTCATACACACACATATACACTACCACCACCATAACCCTTTTGCATTTTTTTCCATGTTGGTATGGTTTGGGTGAGTCGTTATTGTAGTTAAGATGGGACTGTGTCTCACTAGTATGTTTCATTTATGGCGTAACTTCAATAGTTAAATATCTTTCTAATTGCCAACCGCTTAACAGCATGTAGCTTGTTAGTGAAATTTGTTAGACAAAAACTGTATGGAAGCTTGTCATATATATCATCATCGTTTAATGTCCATATTCCACACTAGCATGGGTTGGACATTTGACAGGATCTGATGAGTCAAATATTGCATAACAATCCAGTGTCTGCTTTGGCATAGTTCCCACAGCTGATACTCTTAAAGGGGTTTAAATATGAGAGAAGAGGGTAGCTGAGCAGATTCTTGTAGAAGAGCTGCATGGCTATTCATATGTAGAAGAAAGTGTGAGAATAATAAGTAGGAACTGCATAGAGATAAATAATGCTGCTAAGGTGTCCAGGTGGCCCCTCAAGGAATGAGGTGAACAAAAGTGAGTGGAGAGAGAAGAACTAGGAGTGTGGAAAGTTGTGGGTTTGTAAGAGTTTATAGGGGAGCAAGAGACAAGGGGGAGGGGAGACAGGCAACAACTGTAAAGATTGGGTAGGGTTGAAGGGTAGATGTAAGGAGTGTTGGATAAGGTATGGGGGAATGACCAATGATCCATGAATTGGGAAAAGTAGAGGGATGCAGAAGAAAGTAGGGGAATCAGCAGCAGGATCATAGTGATGATACAGTTGAGAGGGAGATGATAGGAGAGAGAGATGCCATGTGGTTGGGAAGGCTGCAGAAGTGCGCTTGAGGAGAGATCATTTGGTGGTACAGTGGTGGGAGTGGGGGAATGATCAGTGTAACATTTGGGTGGAGAGAACAATATTAATGGATGAAGAATGGCTAACAAGTGAAATGGTTCAATTTGGTCCAGTCTTTAACAACATGGAAAGAGCAGACATAAACAGGAATAATGTTTAAAAGAATAGCTCTCCATAATATATACAAATTATTTTGTATCCGTTTTTTTGTGTTTCATACTTTTCTGTCCTTATTAAACAGTGTTGGATACAAATGAGTATGCAGTTTCAAAAACAAGCATGTTGTATTATATACATTGTAGCAATGCAGTTCATATATACATGTAGGTTTCCAGTCATGAAGTACATGGCTTAGTGGTTAGGGTATTTGACTCATGATCATAAGGCTGTGAGTTCAATACCTGGTAGTGCATTGTGTCCTTGAACAATGTGCTTTATTTCATGTTACTCCATTGCACTCAGTTGGCAAAAATGAATTGTACCTGTAATTCAAAGGGCCAGCCTTGTCACATTGTGTCACATTGAATTTCCTTGAGAACTACATTAAGGGTACGTATGTCTGTGGAGTGCTCAGTCACTTGCATGATAATTTCACAAGGTGGCTGCTCCTGTGATCATATTAACTGGAATCCTTGTCATCGTATTTGATGGAGTACCAATTTTTTGTCTCTTTATTGGCTTCCAGTCTATATAAGGTTTTTATCTACTCAACATGTTTGTACATGTGATATTTATATACTATTCAAATATAGATGTATAATATTTCAAACTGCTCATCACCATCTAATTTAGTGTATTTTCACCTGTTTTATAAGTGCAGAAAGCCAGAGTCAAACGTTAGTAACTGCATGTTTTCTTTTACAGATATCTGATTTTGGTTTATCCAAACACACTGGTACAAAAGATAAAAGGGATAAGTTTCCGATGAGATGGACTGCACCAGAAGCTATTATTGACAGAGTAAGTTTGTTTATATGTTACTGAAAATATTCTGATTGGCAACTCACCACAGCAAACAAACAAGGGTCATATGGCTTTGAAATATGTAGCCTTTAGTTATCAGCCAATGTTAGAGCCTTTATGTGGGCCTAGTAGAAATAGTTGTCACATCTATTATATCTACTGAGAAAAAGAAGAAAAAAGATGCTTTTGCTAGCCTTTGATGCCTCTAAAAACACAAAAGTGCCTGATTAAAATGCATTTTAGTCATAAGTCTGCCAGTCAAGATAAAGCTATTTTGTGTGTCTCTGTTTTCTTGCTGATCAATCAGAGTTGAAATGTCAATTACTCGTAACAACATTTTTCAAAAAATGTAGGTTAAAGATAAGCTGATGTTCGCTTTTATATATATATATATATATATATATATATGCTTTTCCATGCTGGCCTAGATTAGAAAGGGAGTCTATTTGAGTCTGCTTTTCAAGTAATGAATTTTCATTCCCCGGGTCTTTGTAAGTGCAGAGTGACTGGTTCTAATATCAATTGAGAATGTCAACATCATTACTATTTTGTTCAACCAGTGATAAGCATAGAATATCAACATTTACATATATTTACATGTGCATACACGTACACCCGATATGAACTGTTCTCCTGTGGTTTTCATCTACCTAATTCACTCACAAGGCTATAATGGCAGACTCTTGGCTCTGGTGGTGTATAGTGAGATTGAACTTGAAATCATGTTGTCATGAAGTGAATTTCTTAACCACACAGCTATTCTTGTGTCTATGATCAGCTGTTTATGATGATCTTAAGCTTAAGACATCTGGTCATTTAATTGCTTGTCTTGTTTTAGTTGTAAGGAACGACCGTGTGTACTCAAAAAAATGAGAAATGGTGACAGATGGAAAAACAGAGGACTCCTTTTATTTAAACGTGTCACACGGTTGAACACAAAATAATATATATCGATGATGATATATAAATATGTTATACGACGATAACATAGATGACCAGTAATGAAAGACCACAACCGTATTAGATGAATAAAAGCGATATTTATTATGGCGTTAGAATGTATGTCTGTGTGAGAGTGTGAGAGTGTGACATATAATAACATAACCAAAGACAGGCCGTCATACAAAGAAAAGTATGTATGTGAGTGATACATGTATGTGTATGTGTATTATTACAGCAGAGAAAGAGTCAATAACACGTGAGCAATTATACCAGTTCTTGGGTACACAATAATATGAATCTGTATGTGAAGTGAGTTGGCTGAGTGTGGCAGAGCTGATCACTAGTTGTGATGTCGTGGCATCGATGCCAGGCCGTGATTCTTGTTAT
>NC_068983.1:35562174-35572285 GCF_001194135.2 Octopus bimaculoides | reverse complement strand
TCTCAAAGAGAAACTGAACCGAGACAAATTTGTTGGGTATGAGTTGATCTATTTATAGCGTTAAGAGGGCTCCAAATGGCTTCAGAATTTTACTCTATCACGTGACCTTATTAGGGGCCGTGATTGGTCAGTTTGCGTTCTGGCGGGAAAGGTTCGAAGAATTTGCCGCTTCAAATAATAATCAGTCACGTGATGACAAGGAATGGGTTCTCTACTACGCTCGCATTTATTTATATTTAAATGAGAAGATTGTATGTAATGGCGATAGTAGTTTTGTATCTAATGGCGATAGGTAGTTTCACTACATAGTCATTGAACTGCAGTTTTGCTGGGACATGACCTTGAAGAATTTTAGTCCAACAAATTGACCCAGTCCTAATCAAATTTGGTAATTATTCTGTTGGTCTCTTTTGCTGAACTGTTAAGTTACAGGGACGTAAAGAAACTAGCACCGATTGTCAAGTGATTGTGGAGAAACACACAGACACATACAAACATGAATATATATATATGAAGCAGACTTCCACATAACTTCTGGTTGTCAAGCAATGGTGGGATGCCAAATATAAAGACACATATATATGACAGCTGTCAACTTGTTCATGAGTATGACTGTCACTGACAAAGCAATGCCTGTGCAAAATATTAGGTTCCAATAAGACTCATTCCACCCAGCTGACATGATTCCAGGTATCTACCATGGCTCCATCAGGCATCTACCATACTCGAAATGCTTTGCTTCCCCGTGCATAGATACATTGAAGCTCCAACATCTGGCAACTGATTTAGTAAACCTCACAAAATTATTAGCCATCACATAAACAACCACCTCGAGCACCTTTTTGAGCTCCATGTGTCTAACACACACAGGCATGCCTACAAAGTCAGAAAACAGCACAGCTCCTATGACTTTCAGAAACATTTTTTCGCTCTCAGAGTTGCTGAAGCATGGAACAAACTACCTGTATCAGTTGTTAGTTGCTGAGACATTGCATCCTTTAAAACCTCCATGCTTCCTGAAATTCGCCAACACTACACCTGATATCTGCCCCCGTTTGAAAACATAAGGACACAGAACGATTGTGTCACATGGCCAACTGGAAACGGTGTTTTCTGGGGCTAAATAGCAGTAACTTGTAATTGTTATGGTATTGAATATGAATTTTAAGATATCCTTTTTTTCTGCTGTTTTTTTTTTTTCATGGAAATAAAAGTTTTCTCGTTTGTGTTACATTCAGGTTTTCACCTGTAAATGTGATGTTTGGAGTTTTGGTGTGTTGCTGTGGGAAATCTTTTCATTTGGCAAGACACCTTACCCAGGTGTTGTAAGTATCCTGTTTAAATTTTTATGAAATTAAAATAATTATAAGAAATATCCATATCTCTTGATATTTGTTCTGGATGTTTCCTCATCTTTGTTAATATTTAAAAACGAACAAAATACATTTGTGTGTGTATATCTGTCATGGTGGCATAAATGGATAGGTGAGTTGTATTTTGCATTATTTTGTGCCATATTGATGAAACAATGCTCTCATATACTTTGAAACTACTTCTTCCTAAGTCTTTATTGTTAGAAGTGTCTGTTCTCAATTCATTCATGGATTTTTCTTCATTTTTATGTTCACATTCATGTAGGCATCTTTCCTGCCAGCATAATATCTATATTCCCATGTAAGCACATATTTTTGAAATGAACACCATGTGACTTTTGTGTCAGTACAACCTGAAGCACTACTTCTAATTTTCTAATCTACTTTCTGAGTTTAAGTTTTTCTTCACCTAGCTATCAGATTACATTTGATGAATTGCACTAAATTTGTTCTTTTTAATCATCTCAGTCAGATTCACTAAGTTTTTATTATTTTAACTATTATTGTTTATTTCATGAGTAAAATGTAATATTGAAGCCTACTTGTGGAAATGGAGGTCTTTAGATTCTGTTGGTTATTCAAGTAAACATATTTGAATAAAGATGAAAATGACAAACTTTGCTTATAAATGGATTGTCCTTGAACAATCTGGAGGTAGTTGGTAAATACAAGAATGGTAAAATACTCAAATGCATTGAGTAGGAATTAATGATTAAGGTTGCATTGATATAAGTCGCATAGTGTTTAGGTGGAAAATATTCTCCTATAATCGAAAGACTGAGACCTCTGGAGATATGCTGTGATTAAGAAGACCTGGCAACTAAGGTGAGGCCGTAGCCTACACCAGTGTCACATAACCAGCCCATTTAAAAAGTACCTTGAATTGTCGGGCGACATGCCGTACTTGAGGAGACCTATTGAGTCAAGTAAAATAAAAAAACAATCAAATGGAATTGTAGTTGTGGCCGATGCCAGTGCCGCCTGACTGGCTCTTGTGCTGGTAGCATGCAATAAGCACGATTCATGTGTGGGTTGTTGCCAGTACCGGTGGGACGTAAAAAGCACCACCTGAACGTGGTTGATGCCCCCGCTATCCCCAACTGGCTCCGGTAGCACGTAAAAAGCACCATCTGAATGTGGCCAATGCCAGTACCACCTGACTGGCTCCCATGCCAGTGACACATAAAAATCACCCACTACACTTTCAGAGTGGCTGGCATTAGGAGGGGCATCCAGCTGCAGAAACATTGCCAAATCAGATTGGGGCCTAGTACGGCTCCCTGGCTTGCCAGTCTCCAGTGAAACCATCCAACCCATGCCAGCATGGAAAACGGACGTTAAACGATGATGATGATAATAATCATTACACAATGGATCTTTTGAAACCAAGGATTTCATTATCATTTAGCATTTGTTTTCCATGACAGCATGGGTTGGATAGTGTGACAAATCCGAGGACTATGCCAAGCTCCATTGTCTACTTTAACATGGATGCTATGGTTGGATGCCCTTCCTAATGCCAGCCACTATAGTGTACTGGGTGCTTTTTTATGTAGTATCAGCAATCAAAAAAGGGTTTCATAAAATCTTTAGTCTAATATGGTTTTCAGCAGTCTGTATGTTAAAATTTCTAACCTTTAAATACATACAACATATGCATTTATATTTTAAAGAGAAACTAAGACTATCATTCAGTATAAATAAAATCAATAAGCTGAATTATGTGTATTTATTCTTTTATTTGTTTCAGTCATTTAACTGTGGCCATACTGGAGCACTACCTTTTTATTGATTTTTAAAATCCTTTTGATGAGTAATACTGATTTTAGAAACTTTAGTTTTGCTGCAATATACACTTTTTACCTAATCAAATATATCCTGTTTGTATGACTGCAAATCCTTGTTGAGATCAATGACAGATTATTTGTTAAGCAGGATAAAATTCTATTTGCTGTTTTTTTTTTTTGTTGCTTAAGCTTCCCATGTTGGAAATAGATAATTCATAGTAATTGGTTAAAATGAACCAGCAATAAACTATTTTCAGGACTACTGAGGATATGCGTAGACTTGTAAGAAATGAAGCTAGTATGCTCTGCTGGATGTGTAATGTCAGTGTGTAAGCATCCCGAGAGAAAGGTTGGACATAAGAAGCATTAGATGTGGTGTGCAAGAGAGACGACTGCACTGATATGGTCATGTGGTGAGAATGGATGAGGATAGCTGTGTGAAGAAGTATCACATTCTAATGGTGGAGGGAACCTGCGAAAGAATTAAACCCAGGAAGACATGAGACAAGGTGGTGAAGCACGATCTTTGAATGTTGGGTCTCATAGAGGCAATAACAAGTGACCAAGATCTTTTGGAGATATGCTGTACTTGAGAAGACCTATCAAGCCAAATGAGATCATAGTATGGTCGATGCCAGTTTCCTGTAACTGACCTGTTAAAAGCACCCTTCAATCATTGAGCTATGCTTGTGAAGACCTGTAGAACAGAGTGAAATCATAATAATGGCCAATGCCAGTGTCTGGCACATAAAAAGCACCAAGTGTTGGGCCTCATGGAGCCAGAGAAGTGACAGGTGACCTTTGGTGATATACCATGCTCGTGTAGACCTGTGAAGCCAAGTGAGACCATGGCCAATGCCAGTGTCAGGTCAATGGCATGTAAAAAGCATCCACTAGACTCTCAGAATGGTTGGCATTAGGAAGAGTATCCAGTTGTAGAAACCTTGCCAAATCAGAGCGGAACTTGATGCAGCCCCCCACCCCCCACCCCCCATTTTCAGTCAAACCATGCTAGCATGGAAAGTGGATGTTAAACAATGATGATGATGACTCCAAGGCTTGCATTATTAGAAGTGTTTCTTTTTTTTTTCACTTAAAGTACTTAGAAAAGAAGGGGCAATTCCCACAATCTTTGTAGCTGGTTCCTCCTGGACTGGTTATACTTGTGTTAGTAATTGGAGGAAGGTGCGTGAATCTATGGCAGTTGGTCTTTTGAATGTAGTCTAAATATAGTAAATAGCACTATATTGTGAGTCGCACTTGTTTCAGTTATTTTTCATTTAATATCTGTTGTTTATGCTAGCATGGCTTATGCAGGAATTTTGTAGCTGGATGCTCTTCCAGATGGCCAAGTCTTACATGTTTTTCAAGTGAGGGATTCAAAAATGCAAAGCTAGTGGGTTATCTAAAAGAAAATGTTAGCAAATAACTCCAGGTGCAGCCCAACCACAATGATGCTACCATTGTTTCAGTATAATTTTTGTAAACATTCAGACACATAAAGGCTTTTTAGTTTACCCCTATCAAATTCCCTCAAATTCCAGGCAATGAGACCAAACACAAACTTCTTAACCTCACAGTCATGCTTGCACCCAGCCATTGTAAACTAATTTTCTTGTCTAATACAAAGATGTATTTACAACAGCTTGAATTTTAATTTCTTTCTACAGCCTGCATCCAACATTAGAGACTTTATTGAAGAGGGTAACAGAATGAACATACCTGATGAGTGTCCCAGCAGGCTACAATCAATCATCCAGTTGACTTGGGAGCTGAATCCAGCTAACAGACCAACTTTTAAAAAACTGCTTGAATTAATGACTCCTTTATTTGGTAGCCTTGTTTAAAAGTAACACTTAAGCAGGATTTCTGAACAATGAATCTTTTATACTAATTCATACATTTCTATTTTATGCTAATCATTCACTTTCATTATCTGACCAACGAGAAAAATACACATATCAATTCCTTGTTAAGAAACAAGATTAAGCAACAAACTGCTTATATATACTACTCAGAAAGAAAATGTTGCTCTGGAACAAAACTATCAAATAAATAGTTTATTTTTTCTAGCTGTTCTGTTTATTAAATCATTGTCATGAGATTCTGATGGAGAAGACCAGGTGAAATCTACAATGTTATATCAGCTGTGTCCTGGAAACCATTTAAACAACTGTGTGAAAAAAAGGTAACAATGCAACAGTGTTCTTTTTCTCATCTCTATAAATTTGTGTCCGTATATCTATGTGGAAAGCATCATATATATATATTACATATATATTTTGTCAAGAAGCAGAAGCAGAAGCAGAAGCAGGAGCAGTGGCCATAGTCTTTATTGTCCTTCAGAGACTGGTCTGATCGATGAAGTTGATTACTTGAGAATAGCATGTAATCTTGTATATTGTGTTCTATATAAATCAGTGTCATCATTTAATGTACGTTTTCCAAGCTGACATGGGTTGGCCAATTTGACGAGCTGGCATGCCACAGAGCTACACCAGGCTTCAGTTGTCTGTTGTGGCATGGTTTCTATGGCTGAATGCCTCATAATGCCAACCACTTTACAGAGTGTACTGGGTGCTTTTGACATGGCACCAGAACTGGTGCTTCATGTGACATCACCACGGGTGCTTATGTGGCACCAGCATAGGTCATTTTTCTGTAATACCATGTGTGTGTAAATATTGGTAACAAATATATATAATTATTAATGGTCCAAGTTATTAACAATTAGAAAGTTTTCTGCAAGTAATGTAATGTAATGTACACAAACAAAAATGTTTTGTTAGCTAAGCAGTAAATTATTGAATATGATTCTATGAGCAAGTGAATAAAACAATTGATCACTACCATCTAGATAGCTAGTTCAGACAAATTGCAGTGTGTGTGTGTGTGTATGTATATATATATATATATAGGACCCTTGAGAATTCCAACTTAATTTTTAACTACAACACAGACTGGTATTCTCTGCAAAGGAATATGTCATCTATTAAAAGTTATGGAAATCAGATAACCTTTGAGTCTCTGAATACGTGTGTGTGGTGGTTTTAAAAACTGGTTGAAACCAATGCAGCAGAAAATATTGAAGGAGCAAGCAAGACATTTGCTTCACAATCAACTTGCCTGAAAATAAATGCATACATTCCATACTGTGGTGTGAGAAGATTAAAGCTCTAAAACAAACTTTTAAGAAATATGAGAGAGAGAAAAAATGGGGTACAAAATTGAGTATTTTAATGAAATTCATAAGCAAATCAGTTTGTGTTTTTCTTTCATTTTTTTTCCTATAAACATTTGTTTGTAATGCAAATTCTTTTCCCAACAATTGTGAAAGTGGCTCAACACCAATCTCGCCATAATATTTTACCACTTTCTTGCAATAAAATCTTTCCACTAGCAAGAAGCTCAAGAGCTTCTGGGTAAGCAATGTGTTCAAGTTGCTTGACTCTTTCTGATAAAGTATGTTCTGTGTCATTAGGATAAACTGGTGCAGATTTCTGAACCAATATAGCTCCAGAGTCTACTTCAGGCTGATATAAAAAACAAAAGAGTGATGAAAAATAAATTGGAATAAGAAGTGATATAGTTGTTTAGACAGTATACACAATGTCTCAAGACCAAACGCGTTAATACAATTACACCAATTTTTGTTTCTAAACACACGAGACAAATAACTGAAATCTTAGTTACTTTTTATCTGTTTTGATCAACAATGGCAATGATATCATAGAAGCATTACTATGAAAGATAATTCATCACCATCATCCTTTAATGCCCGTTTTCCATGCAGGTTTGACAAGAGCTAGTAAGCAGGAGATCCCACTCTGATTTGGCTTGGTGTCTATGGCTGAATGCCCTTCTTAACACCAACCACTTTACAGTGTGTGCTGGGTGCTTTTAATGTGTCACTGGTACAAGCACTTTCTACGTGGCACTGGCACAAGTCTCTTGCAGGTCAATCGTCTTCATCAGCAGGGTGGACAGCATTAACATTTCAGCAGTGGGTGGAAAATGCATGAAAGAAAGATAATCTTCTTAACATGAACTCAACAGAGTGACCAGATATTCTAGTTGACAGACAAGGCAATTAAAAACATGAAGGAAAAGCCCCTGATTGATTGGGGATCACTGCAGATACTTAACCCTGCCATATCTGCCCAAGTATTCTAGCCAAACTGGCCAGATCCAGCCTCTCACACCTATCCTACAATGTCATGCTAAAACAACCATATCATCAAAATCTTGAAGCTATAAGATAATGCATGATTAGTTTAAAACTACGAATAATTAAGCATTACATTTGACAGAGTAATCTGAATGCTGAAGGGTTAAAATGTTTGGCAGTATAAGATATGGTCTTCTTACACACACACACACACACACAGAGTCAATCAGGTCTGGTCAATCATGTGATACTGCAATTCAACATTCTCTTATTTGTTTCAGTCATTTGACTGCAGCCATGCTGGAGCACCACCTTTAGTTGAACAATCGACCCCAGGACTTATTCTTTGTAAGCCTAGTACTTATTCTATCAGTCTCTTTTGTTGAACCACTAAGTTATGGGGACATAAACAGACGTTGTAAAGCAATGGTGGGGGGACATACACAGACACACACACATATATATATATATTCAACATGTTTATCATAAGTACAGTGAATTTATTTTAAAAACAAGTTTCATGAGATATAGTGTTGAAGACGAGGAAATTACAAACTACAATAAGAAATAAATGGTGATAACACTTACTGCAACAAAGTGTACAGAACATCCAGTCAATTTTACACCTGCTTCAAGCACTAGTTTGTGTGCATTCGCTCCTTTAAATGATGGAAGTAAAGATGGATGTACATTTAGCATTGCCCCTTGCCATTTCCTTACAAAAGGAGCTGTAAATAAAAAAAATAATTAAATATAGATTTCATCTGTAAAACAAATATGGATATTGGATTAGTAATGAGGTTATATATCTTTAAAAAACATGGAGCGTGTTGTTCAGTTCTGTTGTGCAGTACATTGCAACAAAGATCTATTATAACCCAGCGCTGACTAAAGTCTTGTGAATGGTTTCTGATGGGTAGAAACTGAAAGAAGCCCTCTTCCACTTCATCACCATTGTTTTAACATCTACTTTTCCATGTTTGCATAAGGCAAATGGAATTCTATAAGGCAGATTTTCTACAGGTGGATGCCTTTCTTGCTGTCAATCTTCACTTATTTCCAATCATCACTCTGGGAATTGAAACCGCGATCTTGCAATTGTGAGTGCAACACCCTAATCACTAGACCATGCACCTTCACGTGTGCGTGTGACTAATGCAGAGACTGAACTCCTATACATCAGGTAAACTATTACACTGAACCCTTGATGTTATTTCTTACATTCATTATCCTGTTGTTCTGTAGGACAATCCCTTGAATTTGGTAAAATATTCTGATTCACAATTCTGAGTATGTTATCGCCCATGGGAAGTATCTGAAGGATGCTGGATGATACAACAGTCAAAACATTGTGGTATCACTTTTTGGCAAAAAGTCAAACTACATTTCATCTAGGCTAATTCTTTTCCTAATTAGTTGCGTGATGACTCAATTATTTTCATAAACTGATCCGTTGGCTTGATGCCTCTGTAATGTCCTTTATCCAATGCATCACCTTTGCCTCCACAGCAGTCAAAGATGATATTACTATTCCAGTTACTGACATCTTCCTGTTCTACCTGACTGATTACATAGGTGGTTAGAATACCTTACTCTACTAGACATTTTAATAATCTCAGTGAGTATCACCAATAGACCAGTAGCTTGACCTGCCCTCATATCCTTAAATACTTAACCATATGGTTGCCAACTTGTGTTAGATATACTACAAGTAGATACTCTCTCTTCCATGCATTTTCCACATTTAAAAGCCTTTCATGATAGTACCTCCCTGCCTCTTACTTCTTAGCAGTTCCCCTATGTTTACGAAACATTCAAAGATAAACTACATTAATATCTTTGAAGGTTTTCTGTAGATCTTACCTGAGAGAATTCTCATGAAACCAGCGAGGCACACAATCTCTATTTTCGCACGAATAAGTTCTTCATGAACAAATTCATCAAACTCTTCTCGGCTTTTGAATTCCTTATGGTTGATGACCTACAGAAAATATGAAAATGTTAAATGTTGCATATATAATGAAAATAATATAAACAAAATGATGCAGTGCTGTATTGCTGAAGACTAGGTATTTGGTTTTTTTCAGTACCACATTCCAAGAAATCTGAAAACGAGAGAGAGAAAGATAACAACAGTGCCACTTAGAGAGAAAAGTATGAGGAGTCAGTGAAATTGGCTGGCTGGGAATTGAAACCACATCGCAAACAGCATTCCAAGAGCTTACAACCACTGGACATTACAGATACAAGGCATTATATGTATCAAGTTATGATCCATAAAAACAAGTTGTATTGACCGAGTAGTCAATAGGCTGAATGATTTAGTCTATTGCTTATGATCTTGTGCAGGTTACATTACATAGTTTACTTTGATTTATCTACCAAGCATAGAAATCATTATCAATTCTACTTTATATTTTTAGAAATTAATAATAATCAATTTAGATGAGATGCAGTTTGGGTTCGTGCCAGGTAAAAGCACTACTGATGCCTTATTTCTAGTGAGACAGTTGCAAGAGAAATACCTAGCCAAGGATAAACCTCTGTACCTGGCTTTCGTTGACATGGAGAAAGCCTTTGACAGGGTCCCCCGATCCCTTATCTGGTGGTCAATGAGGAAACTTGGGATAGAAGAATGGCTAGTGAGAGCTGTGCGAGCCATGTACAGAGATGCGGCCAGTAAGGTGAGGGTTGGAAATGAGTACAGCAATGAATTCCGGGTAGAGGTAGGGGTCCACCAAGGTTCCGTCCTCAGCCCCCTATTATTTACCATAGTCCTCCAG
>NC_068983.1:35516957-35560912 GCF_001194135.2 Octopus bimaculoides | reverse complement strand
TGTGCGGGTGGCACATAAAAGACACCATTTCGAGCGTGGCCGTTTTCGTGCGGGTGACACGTAAAAGCACCCACTACACTCTCTGAGTGGTTGGCGTTAGGAAGGGCATCCAGCTGTAGAAACTCTGCCAAATCAGACTGGAGCCTGGTGTTGCCATCCGGTTTCACCAGTCCTCAGTCAAATCGTCCAACCCATGCTAGCATGGAAAGCGGACGTTAAACGATGATGATGATGATGATGATGAATGATAGGAAAGACATCTGCCCTTTTTGTATTATGTTATAAAAACATGAATTTTCCATGAATATATTAGGAATAGCCTTATGAGAAGATAATCAAAATGAGATAATTTGACAACAGAGCAGAGTGAACAATGTGGTCACAGAATACTGAAAGCACAAGTTCCGTTGGGCCAGACATGTCACAAGGTTCACAGACAACAGGTGGACCCATACAGTTGCTGAGTGGTATTCAAGAGATTGGAAAGAGCCATTTGGAAAGCCTCCACAATGATGAGAAGACAATTTGGGTCACAATGGAAAAGAATGGTGCAATCAAGACAGAATTGGAAGCACATTCTGACCGGCAGTGTCTAACAGCATCTGATGGTCTGGTCAATACTGTAATATTAGTCATCATTGAGAATTTAGATATTTTCTTACTGCTGGAGAAAATATATTTAAATTAGATGCCCTTCCTAATACTGACTGATCAATTGTGAAATGGAAATAAAACCAATTATTTTTTGTCGATATCGAATTCACTCACTTTTTATGCAATGTTGCACATTCATTGTTTTAATTCTCAAATCATCTAAACAACAAAGGAATCAAATGCTTGGATTTCTTAAAGCCAAGGCACTAATGGAAAAATGTATTTGTTGATGTTTAGATAAAGAAAAGATCATAGCAGTACAAACCATGGTAGGAATATTGGCACGTTGAGCACGATTAAGACCTTCGACATTTGGCTTGTTTGAAATCACCAGGGCAATCTCAGCTGAGCTATTGTTCTGTGGATTTTGGGTAAAATTTATCAGTGATTGGAGATTCGTCCCTGGAATAAGATAAATTAGCAAAAAATAATTTCTGCTTAATCATTACAAAACAGAAACTCTCTTTACAACTGCTAATGTAATCAGCTTTACAAGCAAGGTAATATCTTCTCATAGCTAAACATTTTATTTATGGATGACAATGCTCATTTACAACCGTCATGTGATGTCTAGACAAAAGTACACACAGACAGACACGCAACAAGTTTCTTTCAGCTTCCGTTTACCAAATCTACTCACTAGACTTTGGTCATCCTGAGGCTAAGAGAAAGACATTTTCCCAAGGTGCTGTGCAGTAGAACTGAACCCAAGACTCACATGATGGGAAGTAAGCTTCTTAACCATTCAGCCATGCCTGATGGTAATGAAAATATATGTATTACCTGAGCCAGATATGAGTACAGCAACTTTTTTCTTCTGGTCATTTTTTAACTTTGAAATACAACTGCCCTGCAATGCTGGAGCCAAATTCATCAAATTAACACTCAGGTTATCTGGAAATAGAAGTTGTTGGGGATTTCATTTTAGTGAAAATATATAAAGATATCAAAATAAAAAGATTCTAGTTGGCTTCAGTCCATATATAATTTCTGTTGAACATTTCCTCCTAGGAATGTGTATTCAGGATGAGCTACATATGTTCTACAAGATTTTTTTCTAAATATTTCATAATTTCCGTACTTTTAATAACCATACACACCAACAACATTCCTTTATGTAGCTGATCAACCTGCTGGGAATAGCAGCCTCATTTCATGGTTTTAGAGGAAGAGCAGTGGATAATAGTCCTAACTTCAGGAGGGTCATTATGCCAATAATGAACACACACACTGGTTCTGTTTCACTTCTTTATTTTTTTGTTTGTCAGTTGGTTAACCATTTAGCCGATCAATTGTTCGATTAATCATTTGGTCAATCAATCAACCAGCTAAGTTTGTCAAAGTCCTTTCATTGCTATTTGTGATCTCATCAAATGAGGTCACAACTGGAGACAACAGACTAACCTGGAGCATAGAGGGCAAGTTATGGATGAGATCACAAATGACAATGAAAGTAATTTGGAATAACTAAGTGATTGACTGACTAAATGATTAATGAAACAATCAATTGGTTAATATATAAATAAAAGAAGTAAAATAGAACCAATGCATGTGTTAATTATTGGCATAATGACCTTACTGAAATACAATATATACTTCAACATGAGTTCACATCAAGAATCTTGCAAACCAAGTATAAAACAAAAAAAGTCCTAAATACATTAATGAAACAAAATATGACTTTTACTTGAATGGCTTTGATTACAGGATAAGTCTGATCCATCACCATATCTTCTCTGGGATTATATGACAACTATTATACCTTATGTGTCCTGTTGTTTATTTCATAAATGTCTTTCAGTCATGACATTCCATCCTGTTTACAGGAAAAGTATGTCTAAGTTTACATTATTCAAGATGTCCTCATTTTGTTTTTTATAATGATTGTTATTTAAGAGCGATTTTGCTGGTATATTTAGCAGATTGAGCAATCACATAGGAACTTCTTCATTAGTGAGTGTTATATTAATATACAAATGAAGTTCTGTTGAGCGACTGAAAATTGATCATCGAAACGGGATTCTATTACAAATATCACAAGAATGGCAGCTGATTGAGTTTCTGTTCAAAAGGAGAATATTTCAACCATCATTGTTCGACTCATGTCAGCATGGAAAACAGACGTTGAATGATGATGATGATTTCCTCTGTGTGCTTCTGCATGCACATGCACATACACTTTACTACACAAACAAAACAGAAATATGCACACAAGGTTTTCAAGATAAAATTTGAACATAACCGAATTTCCATGCACACCCACAGCAAAACATTAATTTCAACTGCTTAGTATTTTGAAAACTGAGATAATTTTCAGTACACTATAATTTGTCTCATTAACGACAACTGATAAATATTGCAAATTGTGAGCCAGAGGTGATACATACTTTTGTTCCTTTTTAAAAAGTTTGTGCAGGTGGCACATAAAATACACCATTTTGAGCGTGGCCGTTGCCAGTATCGCCTGACTGGCCTTCGTAGGATTTTCGAGTGAGATCGTTGCCAGTGTTCCTGGACTGGCTCTTGTGCAGGTGGCACATAAAATACACCATCTTGAGCGTGGCCGTTGCCAGTACCTCCTGACTGGCCTTCGTGTGGGTGACACGTAAAAGCACCCACTACACTCTCTGAGTGGTTGGTGTTAGGAAGGGCATCCAGCCGTAGAAACTCTGCCAAATCAGATTGGAGCCTGGTGTAGCCATCTGGTTTCACCAGTCCTCAGTCAAATCGTCCAACCCATGCTAGCATGGAAAGCGGACGTTAAACGACGACGATGATGATTTCGACAGATTTTCTATAGAAATTATAGCCTGCACCGAAAGTAACAAGGTTTCATATACAAATACATCTATGTAAACAATGTGATCGCAAAAATAGGTAATGGGTGTATATGCATACTATAAGTAACTATTTAAGCAATGTGTTCACAGATGGTTGATGGTTTGGATGTGGTACTGAAGAAGGAACATAATTCCTGTTCTCTCTCAATATGTCACCCCTTTTTCCCTCTCTCAACACTTCCTCTTCCATACCACTTGATCTGTGCCCGGTGAAAGCAATGTTCTTTTTCACCCTACCTTTGACCAGACTCATCAGGCTCTTGCTACATCTGTTCAGTCCTCTAGGACTTAACTCTGTTCCCTCTTTGCACAACCCCACATAGTTCGTTTGACAGCTGCAAAGCTCTTTCTGTTGTATTTATGGTATATGTATAATTATTACTATTTTTTCTTTGTGTGCATATAGCTGTAAGGCTTTGTGCTGTTATATATGCATAATTCGTTGTCTGTTGTATTTATATAATGTCTTGTTTCTTTCTGTCATAGCATACATTCACTAGCTTTTTCCCAGTAGCTTAATAAATGTACTGGCACCTGCAAAATTGAACAGTATCAAAGGTAATTGGCGTGAAATTGTTATGATATTTTGCATCTTTGACTGAAGAGGAAAACTCAGCTCTGAATATTCTGTGTATTTTGTTGTTGTCTAATTTCCCATCCATTTAGTTTTTGTCTATTTCCTGTTTACTCTGCTTTCGTGCAACTTTTCTCCTTGTTGTATTCTTTCTATTCAACCCTTGATACACCTGTTGCCTATTTTTCTGTCTTTCATTGCATTGTTTACATAGATGTATTCGTATATGATATGTTGTAACTTTCAATGCTGGCTATAATTTCTATAGAAAGTCTGCAGAGATAACTTAAAAGAAAAAGCATGAATGAATTGCACTGCTAACACAGCTAGGACACAGTATTGACTTATAAACCTTTAATTACTTAGTAATATATCATGGTTGCATAACAAAATTTGGTGTCTATCCACACCAGCAATTAATACTTTCATTAGTATTTACCAAAATGCCATCAAGAAGCAACAAAATTCACTGTTGGTGCAAGATGTTTAAATCATTATCAAACAAATTAAGGATTGGTGTGAGAAAGGAACAAAAGCCTACCTTGTTGTTTAACAACTGACCCAATAATCCAAGATTTTTCTCCAGAATTTTCTAAACTTTTCCTAACAAAGTTTGCTTGCTGGTTTTCAACAATAAGTATAGCACCAATTCCACAATTGTAGGTCCTTGCCATCTCACTTTCAGAAACCTTTCCCTGTTTAAAAAAACCAAATAAATCTCAGCAATAAGGATTAGAGCTAGGATTAGCCAGAGATAATTTTTAAAATGAGAATATCTGCTCTCACAAACGAGCATACTAAAAATGAACCTGACTGCTCTCAAAAATTAAGTAAAAACAACAGGAAAAAAATCCAGAATCCTTGTCTGGTACTGGATCAATCCCAAAATCTAATCAGTTTGTGCTAGTCATGAGGCCAAACATCCCTGAAAGTTTCATCCAAAATATTCCAGCAGTTCTTGAGATATCTTGTTACGGACAAACAAACACGACTGAAAACAATACCTCCGCCTTAGTGAAGGTGGAGGTAATCATATATGATAATAATGAAATTATTGTGTATAGTGCTCAGGTGAACTACAAACTTATCAAAGGTGCATGTACAGTGTATAGAATTATGTACAAAAGTCAGGAAAGTGAACAGTGTATGAGTTATGATATAATGTGTGCATGCGTATGGAAGGGGGATATCAGGTGTAGTGTTGGCAAATTTCAGGAAGCATGGAGGTTTTAAAGGATGCAATGCCTCAGCAGCTAACAACTGATGCAGGTAGTTTGTTCCATGCTTCAGTAACTCTGAGTGTGAAAATATGTTTCCGAAAGTCATGGGAGCTGTGCTGTTTTCTGACTTTGTAGGCATGCCCACGTGTGTTAGACACATGGAGCTCAAAGAGGTGCTCAAGGTGGTTGTTGGCATGATGGCTAATAATTTTGTGGGTGTTTACCAAGTCAGTTGCCAGATGGAGCTTTAATGTATCTATGCCCAGGGAAGCAAGGTGTTCAGAGTATGGTAGATACCTGATGAAGGGTATTCGCTTGGTTGCACGTTATTGAACAGTTTCCAGGAGGTCAATGTCCTGAGAAAGATAGGGGTTCCAGACTGGTGAAGCAAATTCCAAGTGTGCCCACACCATAGCCATATACAACCTTAAATAGACAGCTGAAGAGCGGCTGACAAAGATCTTGCTGAGTGATGCCAAGACACCCTTGACCTTCTTGACAATATCGAAATAATCAGTCATTATTATCTCATTTCACTTTCATCTCTTCAGTATTCATAAATGCAGATACTTTCGACTATAAAATTATCATCTTTATTATTCAAATTCTTAAAATTCAATCTTTCTAGACAGATTAAAATTTAGATGAAATGTTGTAACAGATTATTCAAAAATTTGAATAATCTATAGTTAAGATCTACTTTTTTAACTAACAGTCTTTTGTCAGACATTTGATCTTGAATTATGCAGATTTTAATCTTAGAGTGGATTTACAGTGAAAGGCAGCAAGAAATTGTCAACTGGGATTTCCTATTGAAAGCAGGTTAAAATCTAAATTTTGCTGTTTGTATTGTTAATTATAGAAAGTAATGATTTAATATAATCTTGCTGTAATTCCACTACAGTTCATTGGTAGTATGGCCTACATACAAAATATGCATTAAAAAGAAATGAAAAAAATAATGAAAAAATAAGTGAAGAAACTGAAATATGATTTTACTTTCATTTGAAGCCACCCAAAAATTGGAGGAACATTCCAGGTCATAGCATCAAGTTGAACAGCTAAATCTCTAGGGAGAACTCTTGGAATGTTTTCAACGAGGCCTCCACCAGTAATATGTGCAAACGCTTTAACAAGATTTTGTCTCATGAGAGGTAAAACAGATCTCACATAAATCTTAGTTGGACACAATAACTCTTCCCCTGCAACAGAAATTTGGAACATAAATAACATTTGTGAAGAATCATTCAATAATATATAAAATAGTAATGAATCTAACCCAATGGATCTCAACCATTTTTTACCTTTGATTCTTATTTTACTTAGATGAACCCTCACAACCATTCAATGTTTAGAAAAACTCTATAACATTTTTATAATTAAACATTATTGGGAATCGTACAAGAAAATTATTAAAATATTTGGTGTATTGTAGAAGTATAACTGATTTTAAGAACAAAATCTTATTTGGACCTCCTTAGATCATATGGAACCCTGTTGAGAACCACTGATCTAACCAAACTGTGCTAAGAAATATGTTGAACTGCATAGAACACTTATTCATTCTAAACATTTAGTCTTCTATAGACTGGAATGTTTTTTACTAAATAATAATAATGATGACTTTATTATATATATACAGCATTCAGGTGCACCACATCTAGTTGGAAAATGGTAAAAGAGGGCACAGAAAGCAGTAGTAAGTCATGTAAAGGAAGAGAGCAATGAAAGCCAAAACTGCATGCATGGTACACAGAACATTATCAAGACTAGTTTATGTTTTATCTATTTTCCTTTCATGGATTTATAAAATTTTTAAAAAATGCTTTTCATATACTGAAGTTTGAAAATGCTAATATGCAAGTAATCTAGATAGCTTTGGTACATAGAAGCAACATTCATGTTTCACCTGGCTTCTCTCTCCACATTTTCTTCTGAAATATCACCAATAATAGATTGTAATACATCAGATGAAAAACCATCTTCGATTGGAGGGGTGGGAGCGGTATAATGTTGGTTGTAGAACACAAACCATTGGGAACACATCTCTGTAACCCAGACAAGTGTGTTACCAGTTACACTGAAGCAGCCTTTTGTCTTTCTGCCATCAAATTAAATATCTTAATCTTATGAGAAAGTTTGTTCACATTTAGAACACACATGTAGAAGTATCATGAAATATGAAATTAAATCTTTATAAATGATACAAATAATAGCTTATAACTCATTGGATTAAAAACTCATTGGAGTTAAAAAATGGCAGAAAGCTGCTTGCAGTATTTGAACCATACATCTACAGTAACCCATTTTTAAAAATTAGATGGAAGAAAGATAGAAGGTTGCTTCAGTATGATTGGTAGCATGTCTGTCTGGGTTACAAAAGATGAAAGGTTCATGTCTCACATGCAGGTTTCTGTTTCTTTTCCATTCAAGGGGTTTTTAACCCAATGTGTTATATGCTATTATTTAAAGTTGAATTTGCTTTGAGACTTATTCATGTCTTTTCTGATGATTCTAAATTTGTGTCTTACATGTCAACAAATATGTTTCTAGAATATACAGACAGGAAATTTAATAATATCAAGCTAAACAGGTTTGTCTATTTAAATCTTTGAAGTCATCTTCATGGGAAGAAAACATGCCCTAATTAGGCTGAGCTTTTCTTCCCCTAGCTTAACACATGCTAACAATTATGAACACAACTTCTTTAAATACTGTAGGAATGTTTTTTGAATAGCAGAAAAAAAAATTCAAACAGCTGCAGGTTTTTGGTTATACATAAGAACAATAAAAAATAAACCCCCAAACTCTTTGCTAATGTGGGGAAATTATGTGACCTAGACAACACAAAGATATGCTTTTTCAGGCAAAATGAACATGGCAGGAGTGGTGTGAATAACTTGTAATATTTTTAACAACAATCTTAAGATTCCTCAGAAAATTGTCAAATTGTTCAATATGAAAAAGTATAAAACATTCAAAGCAAAAGTAAAAAAAAATTATAATTAAATTTTATGTTACCCAAAGTCTTTCCTGATGAGATGGGAGAATGCATATCATATGAGAGTTGGTTTACTTCAATGATCTTCCGAACTAAACTGAACCCATTGCTGTGGATTCCACTTGATGCCAATCCAATGACAGTATCTCCTACTGTAATGTCAGCAAGTCGAGGTAATAATTGTTTGGCTTTAACAGCACCAACAGCAAAACCTGCTAAATCATAGTCCCCTTTCTGGTACATACCAGGCATCTCAGCAGTTTCCCCACCTGAAATATTTATGAGGATAAAAAAAAAAAGAAATTGTTATTTTCTGCAGTAAGTCATCATCATCATCATCATTACCCCCACCCCCACACCATCATCATTCTCTTTTAATATTTATGTTCTATGTTGGCATGAGTTGAATGGTTTGACAGGATCCAATGAGTCTGAAGATTGCATTGTACTCCAATGTCTGCTTTGGCATGGTTTCTATGGCTGAATGTCCTTCCTAACACCAGTCACTTTACAGAGTATATGAGGAGCTTTTTTCCATGCTATCAGCACTAGTGAGATCTCCATGTAGTGTGCAAGACCAAGATATGGCTGAGTGAGGCTACAGTAAATACTGTCCCCATAATCTATTGAAACCATAGTGGAAATTTTACAGAGATTTAAGGAAACATACATAACTATGTGACTGAGAACTAGAATGATGTCTTGCAAACAAGACAACACAACACCCTTGAGTACATTGGCTCAGCAATGGCTATGTGGTCAAAAAGTTGTTTCAGAATCATGTGGTCTAGGGTTGATTCCACTGTGTGGCACTTTGGGTAAATATCTTCCACATATACCTAAAGTCTTCCTTGAGAACACATGTCATATGAGAGTTGGTTTACGTCAACAATTTTCCAAACTTGAACCCATTGCTGTGAATTCCATTCAATGCCAATCCAATGACATTATCTCTTTGACTGATCCATTAACTTGTAAGTGAAATTGAATAAACAGACTGTGAATGCCCATAATATGGACTGTAGCAGTTCTTAATCTATCAACTGGTTTAACACAATCCTCTGATTTTTGGGTATCTTTAGTAGAATCTTTTCTTTGTTAGCATTTGGGCCTAGACTCTAGTCTGAAGATTACTCCACTGTTTCCCCATACGAAGTTTGGTGGTCTTATAAAGTCATGAGGGTCACCCTTCCTCCTCTGACAGAGGCTTGACAAAAAATAGTAAATTAATTAACTACTTACCCACTAACGCACATCCAGATAATTTACAACCTTCAGCAATTCCTTCAATCACATCTCTAGCTTGCAACACATCAAGCTTGGCACAAGCAAAATAGTCCAAAAAGAAAAGAGGTTCAGCACCATGAGCCAAAATATCATTGACCACCATAGCAACAAGATCGATCCCAACAGATTTATGAAAGCCAACGTTCTGTGCAACCTGATAGAATTAAAAAATAACAGTTTCAATTGAAAATGATCCCTTATAATGAGCCCCATATGAAAACCTCCAGTTGCTTCTGATTTCATAATTTTTGAGACAATTAACCCCATTTTTAAGAGTGTGGCCAATGCCAGTGCTGCCTGACTGGCATGTAAAAAGCATCATTCGAGCATGACTGATGCCAGTACCGCCTTACCGGCACTCATGCCGATGGCACATAAAAAGCACCATTTGAGCGTGGCCGATGTCAGTGCTGCCTGACTGGCTCCTGTGCTGGTGGCATGTAAAAAGCATCCACTACATTCTCGGAGTGGTTGGCATTAGGAAGGGTATCCAGCTGTAGAAACCTTGCCAGATCAGATTGAGCCTGGTGCAGTCTCTGGCTCACCAGTCCTCAGTCAAACCGTCCAACCCATGCCAGCATGGAAAGCGGACGTAAAAACAATGATGATGAAGGTATTTCCATTTCCCTTGTAACAGTTGACTATAGAACTGTTACACCATTTGTCGGCTATGACACCCTCCTGTATGTGCACCTGTGTCTGCATTTGTCTCTTACCACCTGACCATCAGTGTTGATTTGTTTACATCAACATAACTTAGTGATTTGGCCAAATAGAGACTGATTAAATAAGTACCAAACTTAAAGTACATACTGGTTATCAAATTTTTAGCACAAGGCCAGGAATTTCGGGGGAGGGGGTAAGTCAATTACATCGACCCCAGTATTTTATTGACCAGTGGAGGCGCAATGGCCCAGTGGTTAGGGCAGTGGACTTGCGGTCATAGGATCGCGGTTTCGATTCCCAGACCGGGCGTTGTGAGTGCTTATTGAGCAAAAACACTTAAATCTCCACAAGGCTCCCGCAGGGGATGGTGGCGAACCTTGCTGTACTCTTTCACCACAACTTTCTCTTACTTCCTATTTCTGTTGTGCCTGTAATTCAAAGGGTCAGCCTTGTCACACTGTGTCACGTTCAATATCCTGGAGAACTACGTTAAGGGTACACTTGTCTGTGGAGTGCTCAGCCACTTGCACGTTAATTTCGCGAGCAGGCTGTTCTGTTGATCGGATCAACTGGAACTCTCGACGTCGTAAGCGACGGAGTGCCAACAACAACAACAACAATTTTATTGACCCCAAAAGGATGAAAAGCAAAGATAACCCTGGCAGAATTTGAACACAATGTGAAGATGGATGAAATGCTGCTAAGCTTTTTACCCAGTGTTCTAATGATTCTGCCAGCTTGCAGTCTTAAAAACTTGAAATACATACTGAGATCAATTTAATCAACTAAACCTTTGTTGCAGTGCTCCAACATGGTCGTAATCCAGTGAATGAAACAAGTAAAAGAGTGGAAAGTAAAGTGAAAAATGAGTTGAATACATATGGGAGGGAATTTCAGGAAAATAAAAGAAAAAATCAAACAGGTAAAGTTAGAAAAAGCATGTGAGCAATAAAATTCAGGTAATAGAAATTAGGCAATCAGGATTCATTGAGTGCCATTATCTGATAACAGCAGAGTCAGCAAGTTCACATGAGATGCAGGAGAGTCTTTATAGTCAGTAAATAGGTTTTAGGTCAAGTGAGTACACTTTTTATATAGATGTGGCTTTATGTGATTTTGAGAAATCACTATTAAATGTATACACAAAAGAGAAGACATTACAGAATCCTAGATGCATTGTAAAGACTTGAATCGAATGGAAGAAACATCGTAAATTAGATTGTGTCAGACAAAGGGTAGCTGTGATAGTTGTAGCCAGTAAATAATCACAACAACTTTGCAATTCATCATCAACTGTTAGCATCCGTTTTCCATGCTGGCATGGGTTAGATGGTTTGACTGGAACTGGTAAGCTGGGGACCTGCACCAGGTTCCAGTTTGTGGTCAGTAAATAGGTATAGTGACTGTTTCTGTGGTTAGTAAATAGTCACAGCATCTCTGTCATTGTGGATGGCTACAATAATTTAGCAACTGTGGTCAGAAGATAGCTACAACCATGTTTAAGACTGGAGTGAATATCAATCAATGAGTCTAAATCATGGTCTACAAACCAAATAGATTAAGAATTAGAACTAATGGGGTTTTTTGAGACAGAGTGGAGTGAATATAATCATCATTCAACGTCTGTTTTTCCATGCTGGCATGGGTTGGATAGTTTGATAAGAGCTGGCCAACTGCTCAAGCTTCAATTGTCTGTTTTGGCATGTCCTTCTTAATGCCAACCACTTTATAAGGCATCAGCATGGGTGCTTTTCCTGTGGCATCGGTACAGGTGTCACATGTGACACTAGCAGGAGTGGTTTTTACATGGCCCTAAATGGGTGCTTCTTACATGACACCAACACGGGTGTTTTTTACGTGGCACCAGCACTCACAAGCCCAAACAGATTAGGGTATTAAACAACAAAGTTCAGTAATATTAGGAAAACAGTCATACAGATTATTTATGAATGAAGAATGTTATTTGAAATGTGCAATTAGCAAACGATGCTGATTTTGTCAATTACTGCACTATAAGCAACTCTTCTAGGAAGTGGAGGAGCAGTAATTCCAAATAAGACACGGAAGAAGAAATTCTTTAGTTTTGTTGTAGGTATCATCCCTAGCGCTGGTGGCATGATAAACTGCACTCAGTCCATGTCATAACCCAGTTAGTGGCAGGAAGGGTAATTCATATATAAAAACCATATCAACATGATGATGATTTTGTCTGCGCCAAATGACAATGGGTTGCAACAAGGGGTCAAACACTGAGACTAGTCTATGCTGTTTAGGTAGTAGAGTGCAGCGAGTGTCATGCAACATGTTAGGTGCCAAACATTAAACTTTGCTTTGCACTTTGGTCAAAGAGAGAAGCTACAGAATGATATGATGCATAAACGGGAGACCACATCTATTCACCATCATTTAGGAATCAGCATCAGTAAGTGACTGTGAATCATCAGCTACAGGATCCTAAGATTGCACATCCTTTGTTAGCAGCAGAAGGATCTCCCAACTAGCAAAAACTGTCTCTTCAACAAGAAATGAAAGACCAGACATTCTGGGGTGGTCAGAGGATCTGTGGGGCAAAGCATGATGGCCATGTGGTAGGTGTTAACCACTTCTGTCCAATATTTTAAGGGCAGCTTGTTTTCAACCTAGCTCTGAGTGAGACTGGTCACCATATTCATGACTGCTCCCAAAATTTTCTCCACTCAGAGCTCCAGTTTGAACCCAAGCTACTGACCAGCATTGACCTACCCTTCCATGTTCTGATTAATGTATACTCCCTTTATTTCCTTGAATTCATCCAGTATGGAGTGGATCACTTTGATTTTTGATGTGTCCAATACCATGACTGTGACATTTAAGTATGCAGATATGGGACTGAGAGATTGGCGATTTGCTGTACATGATAAGCCACATTAAGTTAAGTAAAATCAGTCTTCCACACATACAAGCTTGTTTTTTTCAGGTGCTGGTGCCACTTAAAAAGTACCTGTGTTGTATAAACTGTTAAGTGGTTGGTGTTAGAAAGGGCATTCAGCCATAAAAACCATGTTACAACAGGCAGGTGGAGTCTGGACAGTTCCCTGTCTAACCGTTCAACCCATGCCAGCATGAAGAGTGGACGTTAAATGACGATGATGGTGACATGGTTCAGCATCACAACCTGCACATAACATGAACTTGTTCCAATAAATAGCTGCTTAGTTTGTCTCTCAAATAAATATCATTGTACGTTGAAGCAATTCAGCTTCTGAAAAAGGGACTGAAACTAGCCCTACTTAAAATAGCCATTTAGTAATGATGGTTGCACCCACTGAAAGTTTAAAATTGATGTAAACTGATCTCATTCCACTTAAGTTAGAACTACTCCCGATCCACTTTATGATGTATTTACACGAGTGGAGGATGTCATGGATAGATTTACATCTCCCATTGCATTACTAACAACAGATGCTAATCGTTTTTTGAACATCATATTAAATCTTAAACTGTGTGTTTAAAGAGTGTTGGACCTAAAATTGTCTATGCCTCCTTTGCTTAGATTCCATTGAGGACTGTTATCTTACCATGTTGTCTATTTACACAAGGCTAAATGTATATAGATATGTATAAAACTCATGTGCACATACTGCTTAGTAGAAATACAAATTTCAAGGCTACAGCAGATTCCTGAAAAAAAAAAAAAAACCCACCCACTGAGGTTAATTACTCAGAAACACCATAAGCATGAAAACCAAGAGTTAAGCTAGGATTAACATTTTAAAGCTAATCTCAGTTTTCTTTTGGAATATGCAAATTTTTTATCCCTTTGCATGTACAATATTGTAAATGCAACTAGTGATTCTCACATTAATATTTTAACAAGTATGGTGATGTCTAAGGTTCACTGAAGCGTTTTAATAAAATCAAAACATGTTCAGAATTCTCTTCTAGCTCTGCATTTGCTAATAGTATTAGACATTGAATGAATGTCTTTGCCTCACAACATAAGTATTGTGAGTTAGAGTTGTCATGCCCATTACATTAAATATGTCAATACTAACCAAATTACAACTTCTAGTTCTTTTGCAATGCTACTCGTAATATCTCCAATGCCATTTGAAATTCACTTGCAGGAAAAAGTACAAAAATAAACAGGTAGACATACCTTGAGCTTTGTCCCAACACCATCTGTGGCTGACACAAGTAAAGGTTCCTCTGTGTACTTTGCTTGATGTAGGTTGAATATAGCGCCAAAGGAGCCCAATGCAGCTTCACAGCCTTCCCTTTGGGTAGCCTTAGCTAATGGCTTGATTAACTCAACAAGAGAATTTCCAGCAGTAATATCAACACCAGCTGCTTTATAGGACAAACTATTAAAGTTCTGGACACCCCTGAAACGTAACAATGTGTTTTAACCTTTAAGCTTCTTCATTAAAAAACTTCTGAGAAATATGTTTTTATAGTGAAAGGAAAGGCAGAGTAATACAATGCTTGCACATACTATGCATTCATTTTAAACAAGTATATAGTTTGTAGGTTCATGGCAGCAAAAGGCCCAATTTACAGTGCATCTTCATGATTAAAGATAATGTCTAAGTTTATGATCCCATGAAATATAAATTAAAATTATCCTAACATTTCCAGATTTGCATACTTACAAGAACTCAACACAAGACATGTTTATTACTGGGGAAAAATCATTTGTTTAATATTTGTTTTTCAACACTAACACAGAATGGAAGAGACT
Source organism: Octopus bimaculoides (assembly GCF_001194135.2). NCBI lineage: Eukaryota > Metazoa > Mollusca > Cephalopoda > Octopoda > Octopodidae > Octopus > Octopus bimaculoides. Next base: position 35,545,950 of record NC_068983.1, on the reverse strand, counting down.
GATTCAAGGCAAGATTTTATGACTAGAGCCTCTTCCTGACACCAAACTGCAAGTGTTTTATCAAGGAGTACTTTTGTATTCTATGGTTCTTCAAAAGCACAGAGCACCCATTCATTGCCAACAAATAATATAAATCATACCATTGACAGTGATCAGCAAATCCTTTGCAAAAATATGTGTGCATATCACAAAACTTAAAAGAGTAGAAAGAACACCTGAATGGTCTCTTTTTGCCTTCTCCAGTTAAGGTATAACCAAAGGACCTTATGGATTACAAGTCAAGACTTAGCAATTAATAATATTATTGTCAATAGAGAAAGCATATTCATAGTCTCAGCAATATACTAAAGGGAAAATCTTCAATTCACTGCTGAAAGATCTGTGTCAATGAGTTCTGTTCTAAGATACAAATAAAATCGCTATTATTCAAATTATCTTGGCATTGAAAACAAACAAAAAACCAAAAAGGCTTTGCTTTTTCAGGTTGAAACATCTTTCCTTATGTTGCTTTATATCATTTTCTATACAGATGCTAATGAAGAAAGAAATCAATGTTTACTTAAAAAATAAAAATAAACAAACGTGACACACACTATTAATATAAATTAATATTATGTGGTTAATATAATATATATATCATTATATGAAGCAATACAAAAACAAGCTTGTTGCATAAAATGAAAATTTTAAACAATTTTGAAAATGATTGCAATATAATGGCGAACCGCACCAAATTTTCCAAAGCTTGAATATTTTCAAATAATATTGGTTTCAAAAATTGACAGTTATGAAATCCTATCTCTTGATGTTTTCACAAGCAAGAAACATTATTTTACTCATCTTACCTCACCTAACTGAGAAAACTCAGTAGCCTTTTCGATTTCAGAGCAGAGTAATTGAAATTTATACAAATATTGAATTGAATTCTAAAGCAATTTCAACGCTTCAAGTAGAATATTTGAATTTTCAAATCTACCCAATATAAATTGTCAGTTTATACTTTTTCATTTTTCTACACTGGCATGAATGAGTTAAACAAATCTTTAAACAGTACATCATAATTCTTCATGTTCATTTGTTCAATACCTGCTTTTTTTATGCTAGCATGGCTTAAAGGTTTAAATGGGAATGTATTTGAGGCAGGTTTTTACAGCTGGATGCTCTTTCTGTTACCAACCCTTAACTGTTTTTCAAGTAAAGGATTTCGTATGCCAGATCTTTGAAAGGTGCAGAGCAACCAGTCATAATGTCGACAAGGAATGTAAACGTATTACTGTTTCACTCAAGTAAAACCAGATGTCAGCATCCAGGTACAATTCCATAGGTGCGTGCAACACACACACATCACAGGCTTCCTATAGTTTCCATCGACTGAATTCACTCACAAGGGTTAATTCATGATTGTAGTAGAAGACACTTGCCCAAGGTGCCACACAAAGGGACTGAACCTGAAACCCCGTGGTTGCAAAGTAAACTCCTTAATGACAGATCTTGCAAAATCCAGTTTTTAGTGGTCTAAATTCCTTTTTGAACTCTTCCATTGGCAGCATCAACTACTTTTACACTCCAGCATTTTCAATGCAAAAATGGATGTCAAAGTAAAATATAATAGGTCTTGAATGGTACAATAATGCACTATAATAACAACAAAGGACTATATTTCCCTCATTATATAACTAATATTAAAGTAGAGCTGGCAGAATCGTTGGCACACCGGACAAAATGTTTAGTGGCATTTCGTCCATTTTTAAGTTCTGAGTTGTGATTCCACCAAAGACGACTTTGCATTTCATCCTTTCCGGGTTGATAAACTAAGTGCCAGTTGGGTACAAGGGTCAATGCAATCAACTTACTCCCTCCACCGAAATTGACTCGAACAATTCCTAGTGATATCTGAAGAAGGAATTTTTGTATTCCGAAATATTATTATTATATCAGACTATGGATAATTAAATTATAACAGCTATTATAGTCTAATGCTGTGCCTTTCAAGACACATTATATTTTACAAACAATACACAATGCTTCAAGCGAACTACAGTACTCTTGGATGTCAAAATGTTTTACGTTTTTAAAAAGTTTTAAAATAGCAGTTAGCTGAGTCAACAAGGTGGCTTCTAAATTGATAGTTTGCATTCAGTCATCTGTGTTGCACTAAAACAAAAAAGAAGTTACTAAACTCTTGCTGGTAGTACAAGGAAGTATTGATTCCTGGCTGTGTGTTGTTGTACTTGAAAAAGATACTTTATTTCACATTGCTATAGTCCACTCAGCTGGCAAAAAACAAGTTTTAACTGTAATTCACAAAGAGCCAGCCTTGTGATATTCTGGGTCACGTTGAATTTCTCTGAGAACTACATTAAAAGTACACGTGTGTGTGTGTGTGTGTGTGTGTGTGTGTATAATGCTCAGCCACTTGCACGTTAATTTCACAAGCAGGATGTTCCATTGACTGGATCAACTAGAACGCTCATCATTGTAATGGACAGAGTACCAGCTATAAATAGTTAGCATATTGTACTTTAAATAGTTGGAAGCTTTGTTAGATTATAGTGATGAACTCTACCCACTAGCTTGGAAATGGTAAAAACCATTCCAATGTATCCCAGTGAATAAAGATGAAGTTTCTGTTATGTCTCAGTAACATAATGGAATGTGGGTGTGAAGGTAGTTCAAAGGTCTTTAACACTGAAATATATTAAATATGCACACACATATATCATATTAGCTAGTATATAGCTTTTGAGCATCTGACCCTGAATGGGAAGATCTGCAAAGATCTGTTTTGAAGAATTTGTTGCAATTGCTTCCTCCAGTGTAATTTCCTAATGATCATATTCGTCACAAAAAGTCATGTAAAAAAAATTGCCAAAAACTATCACAGTAATGAAAACTTGGGAATCCAAAATTTCAGGATTGCAGGTCCGGATTATTTTTAATTTACTCACAGAGTTAGCCTTTAGATAATAAAAATTGTTATCATACAAAAGAATTTGTTGCAAAAATCCCCAAAAAAGAAAACTGCTGAAAACAATTACAGTAATGAAAACTTGGGAATCCAAAACTTCAGGATTGTGGAGTCTGGATTCGGCTTGGAATGTTTTTCATTTACTCATGGAGTCAGCCTGACATACCATACCATAAATGGTATAATATGTTGGGCTGCAGCCTCCATGAGTAAAGTTGAAAAAGTGTGACACACTGACATTTACATTTATGATATTATTATTATATTAAGGCGGTGAGCTGGCAGAACTGTTAGCATGCTGAGCAAAATGCTTAGCTGTATTTCATCTGCTGTTAGATTTTGTGCTTGAATTCCGCTGAGGTTGACTTTGCTTTTCATCCTTTCACGTTCAATAAAAATTAGTACCAGTTATGAACTGGTGTTGATGGAATTGACTTAATCTCTTCCCCCAAAATTTGAGGCCTTGTGCTTCTAGCAGAAAGAATTTATTAAAATTGAAAAAGTGTGACACACTGACATTCACATTTATTATATTAGATATGTTTAATTTTGGAGAAACAATTAAAGTGCATTTTATGTGTACGTGTGTGTGTGTATTAAAGAAAGCAAAAAATAAAACAAAAATGGCAGTGTTCAGTATGTTGCCCATAGGAATTTGTCAAAGAGACATGGTTAAACAAAGTTGTACATCATCTCCCTCTTTCTTTCTCTTTTACTTCCCACTGCCACCATCAACACTACTACTTTTAATAAAACATCAACTCTTCCTAAATTTCTTTGTCTCTCTTTCTCTCCTTCTTTTTCTTTCTCTCTCTTTCTGTCTGTCTTCATCACCACCCTCACTGTCTCTATGCCTACTGTTACTCTCACCCCCATTATGAGGAATAGTAGGAGTGTCATTGAATAGTGAGAGAGGGGGATCTAAGTGTGACACACAGAAATTAGTTTTTGCATTTATCATATTAGATAATCAAAGAAAAAGAAAACAAAGACAATATTCTTTTAATACAGAAATTTATTTGCTCCTAATTTACTATGAACTTATGGAGATTTCATTTTTTAAATGAAGTTGTTCACAAAGAAATAGATATATCTAGTGATGAAATGATTTGGAATTGCAAGCAGTCATTGTCAGTATTTTTCACTTTATGTAACATTTTAATGAACTATAAATTTTCATTTTATACATGCACTACATCATATACATACATTCATCTATTTCTAGTTATGTATGTATTCATTCACAAGTACCTAAATAACCTTATTATGCAAGAATTGCTGGGTGTACATTCACTCAATGAAGTAAGGGACATTGGGAGAATACTGAAATAAAAATACTAAATACAGATAACAAATATCCTTTGCTACCTGTGATCGAGACCAAAGCATCTGCAGTTTTAGCAGGTAGGTTACATAACAAACAAACACCAGAGAGAAAAGCATGCCGATGAACAATCAATAATAGATTGGTCATAATTTTATCAGATCATAACCTCATATTTTGCAACTAGAATTACTGGATCACAGATAGGACACAAATGATTTAGATATGCAAGTATAATGTGAAAACTACTTTGAATGCCATGCATTAAGAGAAGAAGGTATCCATGGCAAAAGAAGACTAATGACATGAGAGAGGAAAAGAAAAAGATGTTTAGGTCAGGTTTGAAAATGTGTTTTACAGGTGAAGTGACATGTGGTAAAGGAGAATGATGGTATTTCTCTGCATCATGGACAAAGAGATGTTAAAACAATGTAGAAACAATGCAACTTTCTGTGATGTCAAATAAGAAAACAGAAGATAATAGATTCTAGCTTATGTGAATGAGAAAAATCAGTGATCAGAAAGTTAAAAGCATGCACACACACACGCAAACTGGCAGTTAAGATTTTAATGTAAATGATATTATACATTATATGAATCGATTTGACAATGGAAGAGTTCAACAGGCCTACTGACAGGTCTCAGAACAAGAATCTCATTTTCTGTCTCAAGGTGTTTACAATATCTAATATGATCTGAATGCTAACATAATCAATATATGGAAAAACTGGAAGACAATAAAAACTTTATTCCAAACTTCCTACAACCTTCAAAAGCACCAGCATATATATGCACATGCATGTGTTTGTATATATACAGGAGTTGGACAAAATAATGGAAACATCTAGCATCATAATTTTTAGATATCTATAAAACCATCAAAAGCTTGTTTATTTTTATGTTTTTTGATTTATTACTAGTGTTGCTTAATGTTTTGCTAAAATTGCTGTTTCTTTTCAGATATCAGAAAAAGGTAATTAAAATTCATTAAAATGACATATCTATCAGACTTTCAAAGAGGTCAAATTATTGGTGCTTGTATGGCAGGTGCTAACGTAACGAAAACAGCCAAAATGTTTGGTGTATCAAGAAGTACTGTCTTGATAGTAATGACAGCCTTTGAGAAAGAGGGAAAAACCACCTCATCGAAACAAAAAAAAGTAAGCAGTCGATATCCTCCCCCATCATCACTACAAGAACTGGAGACTGTTTTAGCTGAAGAATAGACAAAAATTCCTTTGGAAACAATTCAAACTTTGTTTGAGTTCATACCTTGTAGAATTCAAGCTGTAATTACTGCCAAATGCAGTCCCATCACAAATCAAAATAAATTTGTTTGAAATTTTAAGGTGCTTCCATTATTTTGTCCAACCCCTTCATTCTTTTATTTGTTTTAGTCATTTGACTGTGGCCATGCTGGAGCACTGCCTTTAGTCAAACAAATCAACCCCAGAACTTATTCTTTGTAAGCCTAGTACTTATTCTATCAGTCTCTTTTGCTGAACCACCAAGTTACAGGGACATAAACACACCAACATCAGTTGTCAAGTGATGGTGGGGGGAGAATCACAGACACACACATATATATATATATATGTTTCCATCTACCAAATCCACTCACAAAGCTTTGGTCAGCCTGAGGATATAGTAGAAGACACTTGCCCAAGTGCCATGCAGTGGAACCAAACTCAGAACCATGTGGTTGGTAAGCAAGCTACTTACCACACAGCTACTCCTGTGCCTATATATATGCAACAAGCTAAAGCGATATGTGGATATGAAACAAACTATTGTACAAATATGTGGGTATATTTGATGAACTATAGAGATATGTGGATATGTAATGAATTAAATAGATGCGTGTAATAAAATATATCTGTAACAAAAAGAATCAGAAAACTAAATATCTCTTTAGGCAAACGCTATGCTGAATTTCTAGATTCATTAGACAATGACGATGATGACAATTAGGTTGGAATCAAGAATCACACAGTCCTCATATTTCCCCCTCAAAATCTGGTCACAATTAATAGTACAGTAATTACTGTTTTGTATTATTATTAATTTATTTTTCTAAGTTAACTATTAAGTAAGAGATACAAAGTAATTTGTCTCTTTCAAATTAAGTAAGAGATACAAAATGAAAAGACTCCAATATTCACTGCAAGGCTAATGATTATACATTAATGATAGAATCACTCCCCACTACTTTCATAAAGGTTTCTAAGAAAGGTTAAAAGCCACAAAGACATTTGGTCTAGCATTCTTACAGTTCTGGCAATCCATCATGCTGGATCAGTATATTTTTTTATAGACCTTGACAGGATGAAAGAAAATTAACCTCACCGAGATTTGAACTTAGAGTGCAAAGAACCAAAACAAATATCACGAAACATTTTGTCAGATGCTCTTATGACTGTCAATTCACCTCTTACATAGGGATACATATGAAATTATGCTTATTCTTCCAATATTCAGTAGAATATTGATTAAAAATTTAATTCCAATCAGTCTATTTTAAAAAGTTATGATTTTCACGTTAATATCTATTTACCTAAAGAAATTAAAGAGAAAAAAATGTTAATAGGAAAAAATTTTTATCTTTCAGATAATGCATTTGTTTATGTAGTAGTTGTTGCTGCAATCATAGGTGGATGCAGCAAAAGTGCAGCTGTTAAATCAGAAATTCACTGAAGTGACAATTTACCTTGAAAGAATCTTGTGTCCAATATCCCTTCGATAAAATGCATCAGTGAACTTAATCAAAGATGCCCCCTTCTGTGCTTTGTCAGAAGCTGACTGAAAATCTTTTTCTTTAGCCACCACTGCCAAAACTCGACCACCTGAAGTCACTAATTGTCCATCTTGGAGAGATGTACCAGCATGGAAAACAGTCACTCCAGATGCCTCAGCTTCTTCAAGACCTAAAACACAAAAAAAAAGAAAAGTATAAAAAATTTATGAGCCTTTTTGTTACCGAAATGTCAAACTGAATTTAATAATTCCTATTTAAATGAATATTATTTTGGGATGGTCATTTTTTTTTTGTTAAATAAACACATTCAGTATATACTCATTCTTCACTTCAGCTTTGTTGTTGTTGTTATTATTATTATTATTATTATTTTAGTGCCATTTGTCTGAAATCTTTTGTCACATGTCCTGTGACCTCTTCAGTGACTCTCCTTCCCTTATGTCTCCTCCTATCCTGTTTAGTCCATTCCGCCTTTTTTAGAACAGACTAAACAGGACAGGAAGAGACACTTGAGATGGAGAGTCACTGAAGAGGTCACAGGATGTGTGACGAAAGATTTCAGACAAAGGACACTAAAACAAAAGCAATAATAAACCTGAAGTGAAGGACGCATATATAGTGTGTGCATTTATTTGGCATAAAAAAGGAGAAAAAAAAAAGAAGACCATCCTGAAACATGTTTCAACACATGATTCCACATCAAGAATCTTGCAAAACAAATGCAAAAACGTAATATTTAAATGAAAATGGACATAAAACATATCATCTCCCTTTTTCCTAAATGAAATAAACATGTATTTTCCCCAACAGCAAGACATCTGTTATATCTGTCTGTCTACCATACTTGAACCTCTCATCACCTGGTACAAAGCCACCTCCCTCAATATTACATCTCCTCCCATCTGAGTAGATTTGTCTTGAGTTACTTGGTGAGCTCACTGGAGCCAGTGTCATGTAAAAACCACCCAGTAGACTCTATAAAGTGGTTGGCATTAGGAAAGGCATTCAGTCATAAAAACCTTGCCAAAGTAGGCATAGGAGCTTGGCACATTCCTCTGGTTCAAAGTTTAGGTAAAATTATTCAGATTTAGTAACAGTGACCACATTAATGTATACTGGGAGCTTTTATGCCACAGGCACTAGTGAGGCCTTCATAAAGCTTGCAAGCCTACAAAACCCCAGTGGATGGGGTTTTATACTAGCAGGTGACAGTTAAAGTATGAGAGAAGGGAGTGGGACAGCAGGTTCTTTTTATAGGGGAGCTACATGGCTACTCACATTTAGGAGAGCATGAGAAATGAATTAGTAGCAGAAGAGATATATAGTGGTGATGAGGTAATCAGATGACATTTTGAGGTGAATAGAACTGCAGAGACTAAATGCTCTGTAAAATATAAACAAAGAAAAAAAGACAACAAATAATGCACTTCTGTATGCCTGGATGAAATTCAAAAATTCTTTGCCATAAAGATAATTATAGGCATTGGAAAGTCATATAGTTTAATTTTATGAAATGCATTATTTTTATTTAAATTACCTGTAATTTGAATTTATATGTTAAAGAGCAACAGATTCTGCTTAATTTTGTTAACTCATATGATAATTCTCTGGCCTATGCCAGTGCTGTATAATCAGCCCATTTAAGAGTACCCTTCAATCATTGGACAATACACTATGCTTGCGAAGACCTGTTGAGACAAGTGAAATCTTTGTTGTGGCTGATGATAGTACCGCCTGATTGGCATCCGTGCCAGTGGAACATTAAAAGCATCATTCGTGCATGATCGTTGCCAGGACCACTGACTGGCTCCCGTGCCCAGTGGCATGTAAACAGCGCCACTCAAGTGTGATTGTTGCCAGCGTCACCTGACTGGCTCCTGTGTAGGTGGCACATAAAAAACACCATCCGAGCATAGTTGTTACCAGTGCAGCTGGACTGGCTTCTGTACAGGTGGCATGTAAAAAGCACCATTTGAGCGTGGTTGATGCCAGTATCGCCTGACTGGCCCTTGTGCTGGTGACACACAAAAGCACTCACTACACTATCGGAGTGGTTGGCGTTAGGAAGAGCATCCAGCTGTAGAAACCTTGCCAGATCAGATTGGTGCCTGGTGCAGCCTTCTGGCTCGCCAGCCCTCAGTCAAACCGTCCAACCCATGCCAGCATGGAAAGTGGACGTTAAACGATGATGATGATGATTTACATATCTTTACAGTTCCTCACTCAGGATTTTTTCTATCCATTTACTCCACTGGACCCTCATAGCTATTCTATGTTTAAAAAATCCTACCATTTTTAGTAACATTAATAGGAATTATGTCACAAAATTGTTAAAATATTTTGTGTATAACCAATTTATTGCACATAAATTTTAACAACAAAACCTTAGACTCGCAAAGGTCATCTGGACCCTAGTTAAGAACCACTGGTAAAGAGTATGCCTTGTTTATTTGTTGAATGATTTATCAATCAGACAGAAAAACTGAATATAGTCTATAATTCTAAATGTGGTTTAGGTATGACATAACAATTATACTGCATAGTGGGAAAATAATTAGGCTTTTGAGTTGACTCTTGAAATCGTAATGAGATAGTAATTCAGACTCTGGACTCGAATACACACCACATGAGTCATTAACAAGAACAAAAAGAGCATTACCTGTGAGTGGAAGATTTTTCTTATATGAACCAGGATAGCCTCCACTAACGACGACAACACCAAGGACTTTGGATGCAGCATCAAATTCTGGCATGGTATGTTGCAGTGTACCGTTGACGCAGGCAGTGCAGACTGTGAGAAGATCCGATTTGAGCAGAGGAAGGATGGACTGTAAAAATGGAAGAACATTTTCAAAACAATCTCAATTTAAATAATTGTTTTTTCTTAACCCTTTAGCATTCAGATTTCTCTGTCAAATGCTATGCTTATTTATTCACATTGTTTTGAATTAATGATGTATTATGTCAGAGCTTCAAGATTTTGATGATGTGAATGTTTATTTTTAGAATGACATTAAAGGGTAGGCACAAGAGGCCAAATCTAACCATTTTGAACACAAAACAGGTAGAATATTTGGGCCAGATATGGCTGGTTTAAATGCTAAAGGGTTAAATGTTTATATGAAGATACCTATGGTTGTTTGGTTAAGAAGGTTGCTTGCTCTACAACCACATAGTTTCAGGCTCAGTCCTTCAGCAAGGCTCCTTAGACAAATATCTTTTATAGACCTAGGCTATAAAAGTGAGTGAGTTTGGTAGGAAGAAACTGTACAGAAACCTGTTGCATATGTGTATATGATTGTGTGACTTAACTTTTATGGCTTTGCTTGTCCTATCTGGGTGAAACAATGATATAATGTTTACACTCTGTAGATTTTAGGAGCTGCGAAATAACAAAAAGTACCCCTTATTTGAAAAACGGGTAATTGTTGGCAACAGGAAGCACATCTGGCTGTAAATTCCTGCCACAAAGAATTCCCTTCAGCCTATGCTAGGAAGGAAAAACATACAATACACACACACACATCACCAGCGTACATGACAAGCTCATAAACAGTGTCTGAACATTAAACACTACAGTAAATATTAATATAGGCACAGGTATAGCTGTGTGGAAAGAAGTCTGCATCCCAACCACATGGTTTCTGGTTCAGTCTTGCTACATGGCAATTTGGGCAAGTGTCTTCTACTATAGATTTGGGTCAACCAAATCCTTGTGAGTGGATCTGGTAGAGGGAAACTGAAAGAAGCCCATCATATATCATCATCGTTTAACGTCTGCTTTCCATGCTAGCATGGGTTGGACGATTTGACTGAGGACTGGTGAACCAGATGGCTACACCAGGCTCCAATCTGATTTGGCAGAGTTTCTACAGCTAGATGCCCTTCCTAACACCAACCACTCCGAGAGTGTAGTGGGTGCTTTTATGTGCCACCGGCACGAAGGCCAGTCAGGCGGTACTGGCAACGGCCACACTCAAAATAGTGTATTTTAGGTGCCACCTGCACAAGAGCCAGCCCAGGGGCACTGGCAACGATCTCGCTCGAAGGCCAGTCAGGCGGTACTGGCAACGGCCACGCTTAAAATGGTGTATTTTAGGTGCCGTCTTTGTGATTGTTTGTCTCTCACCACTGGACAACCAGAGTAGGTGTGTTTACATCCCTGTAACTTAGTGTTTTTGCAAAAGAAATTGATAGAATAAGTACCAGGCTTTACAAAAAGATCATAAGTCAATTTGTTTGACTAAAATTCTTCAAAGTGGCGCTCCAGCATGGCTGAAACAAGTAACATGAAATGATAAAAGATGATTTCATAAGAAACTCATATTTAAACCTATTATGATTTGTGATTAGTGCAAAAAATCTGACATACACTGATACAGTTTAGAAATGTCTTAGAAGAACTTTTAGAACATATGTGACTGACAATGGAGTTTATCAAAGTATTCCAAGTAATAAAAAGGAAAAATGTTTTCTTTACCTGTGTCTCTGGGTCACCAAAACGGCAATTAAATTCCAAAACTTTAGGCCCATCAGCTGTAAGCATTAAACCAGCATAAAGAACACCTGAAAAGATGAAAAATCAGTCTGATAAAAACACGAGTGCTTACATTAGTTTGCTGAGTGTAACACATGAAAAAGCATATAAAAAGTGTGTGTATGAATATATATATATATATATGAATGATAATGGTCCAATACTGGATGAAAGTATAAAATTATAAAAAAATAAAATGTTTTTAATAATTTTAAACCCATGGAAATATATATATATGTAGACAAGTGTATATATATATATGTGGGCGCGCGCGCGTGTGTGTGTGTGTGTGTGTGTATATATATATATACATAGGGTGTGATGGGTAAATTGTCACCATTTTATATTTTTAATTTTGTGCATACATTGTTTTTGATTTTGTCGACTACACAGTATAGTAGGGTCAGTTGGACACCGTCTGTGAGAAAAACAGCACCATGACGCAATTCACTGTCAGAAATTTGGATACGACATGCTGTACTGCTTGGCATTTGAGCCAGAAGCTCCATTTACTTATAAGCTTGAGAAAAAAAGAAAAGGTATATTTCACTACTCTCATCACATTGATGTATTCAGTGTGTAGGATGTCAGTAATTAAAAAGAAATTTTTAAAACAAGATTGAGTATTTGGTATTGTCAATCAGGCAAAAATGGCATGTTGCTTTCATTTAAGTGAAAAAGTCATACTGTAAAAAAGAAGTTTTGATCTCAAGACCATTGGGTTACTGATCCAGTACATAACTAATCATCATGTTTTTTTCCTTTTTGATTTTCTATACTTGCATGTGCTGGATGAGTCCCTCCAACAGTTTCCTACCACTTGTCTTTCTTTCTCGTTTGAGACATTCAGCTTCCTGAATGACCTTCACATCTGCCCACGTCCTCCTTAGTCTTCCTCTTCTACTATCTTTCTACATGAATCTCCTAGCACTTCTTCACCCATTATTACATGTCCATACTAACATAGCCATCACTCTTGCACATCACAGATGCTTCCTCTTTTACCAAGTTTTTTCTCTCAGTTCTTTCACTACTATGCAGCAGTTCATAGACCGGAAAGAGAAACCACCTATCACCATCAGGGATAACAGTTCCTCAAACTTTCTCCACCATGTTTTAATTCTGGCTGTTATGCTTTCAGTATATCCTTTTCTTGTTGCTAATTAGGTTGCCTAAGTAACAGAAGCTCTCAGCTAATATGAATCTATTATAAAGATTTCAATTTTTTTGTTTTTGTCAAAAAGGTACATTAACCCTTTAGCATTTAAACTGGCCATATCCAGCCTAACTAAATATTCTACCTGTTTTATGTTATAAAACTGGCTAGATCTGGCTTCTCAAACCTACCCTACAATATCAGTCTAAAAATAAATAATGTTATCCTTGAAATCTCAATGCCATGAGATAATGCATGACAGATTCAAAACAATGTGAATAAATATTACATCTGACAGAATAATCTGAATGCTACAGGGAGTAAGTTGTCAGGTATTTACTTACCTACAAATGGCATTCCCTCTGATCTCAGTCCATCAACAGCTTTTTGTAGAACAGTCTCTGTAACAAGTTTCAGTTCAGAATCTGTAATCTGATACATTGAAACAAATTATAAATGATGATTTGAAACAAATAACACCAAAATTCAAATAAACATATGCAAAAGAAAAACAACAACTTAATATCTAAAATCTTATAATCATCGAAATATTTTGATCACCATAACAACAAATATCACTTTAGTTTTGTCTTTTCATCATCATCAACCCTCAGACATTACTTCTCGAGTCCTAGGACTCACAAGGTTGCTTACAATGTTTGCAAAGCCCAGAATGGGATGCCAGTCCATTGCAAGGTTATCCGCTTACAGCTGAGTGGACTGGAGCAATGGGAAACAAAGTGTTTTGCTCAAGAACACAATGCACCGCCTGATCTGGTAATTGAAATCACAATCTTGTGATTGAGAGTGCAACACCTTAACCATTAGACCATGCACCATCACTTTTGTCCTTTGCCACTGGTTTTAATTGTCAAATAGTAAAGTCATGTCACATTTTTCTAACCCTTTAGCATTTAAACCAGCCATTTAAATGCATCCCAGTGTCACACAAATGGCACCCATGCCAGTAGCATGTAAAAGCACCAATTACACTCTCAGAGTGTTGGTGTTAGGAAGGGCATCCAGCCGTAGAAAACCATGCCAACTCAGACTGGAGTCTGGTGCAGTCTTCCAGTGTGCCAGCCCAGTCAAACCATCCAACCCATGCCAGCATGGACAATGGATGCTAAATGATGATGATGATAATGATGATATCTGGCCAACATATTTTACCTGCTTTATGTTCAAACTAGCTAGATCCAGCTTCTCACACTTACCCTACAATGTCACTCTAAAAGTAAACAATCACATCATTGAAACCTCAAAGCGATGAGATAATGCATGATTAATTGAAAGCAATATTAATAAATAAGCATTACATTTGACAGAATAACTTGAATGCTAAAGGGTTAATGCAATGGTTATAATAAATCAAGAAACATACCTTTGGATAAGGGCAGTAAGCACCCATTCCACCAGTATTGGGTCCAGAATCCCCATCTTTAAGACGTTTGTGGTCCTGAGCTGGAGGCATCAAAGCAACAGTATTTCCATCTGTGAAAGCAAGACACTAAAAAGAGAAGAGATTTGAAAGAAAATAATACATTCAACACAAAATAATTATTCAAGATATGTATAAATTGTAGTATTATATCTAGCAATGTGTATACATTAATATATAAGTAAACCCAGCTGTTTGTCACATCACTTGTATGGAAACTCACATCAGCATATAAGTGATGCAAAATATTGCAACAGCTGTTAGTTGAAGGTTCCTATTGTGTAACAAAAATAAAGGTGCCTTGCTGTTTCAAACGAGAGTCCAACTACATTTCTACTGTCTCCTTGCACTGCAAAAAGAAAGTCTAATATTCACTACTCTTTCACTGGTTTCAGTCATTGGACTGTGACCATGCTGACACACCACTTTCAAGAATGTTTAGTCAGATATCTCAATAACAAAAAGTGACGCAACTCAACAAATATACATACACATGTCACGCCTTTCTATGGTTTCCTCTACCCAAAATCTCATCATAAAGCATTTGTCAATTATGTATAAATGAATAAAAATATATATATTGTGTTGTGTTAAAAGTTTTGCAATATTTTGGTAACATTGGACACTAAACTCGGCTTGCGAAGACCTGTTGGGGCAAGTGAAAGCGAAATCGTGATGGCACCTGTGCCCAGCGTTGCCTTCCTGGCACTTGTGCCGGTGGCACGTGTAAAGACATTCGAACGAGATTGTTGCCAGTGCTGCTGGACTGGCTACTGTGCAGGTGGCACATAAAATACACCATCTTGAGCGTGGCCGTTGCCAGTACTGCCTGACTGGCTCTCGTGCCGGTGGCACGTAAAAGCACCCACTATACTCTTGGAGTGGTTGGCGTTAGGAAGGGCATCCAGCTGTAGAAACTCTGCCAAATCAGATTGGAGCTTGGTGTAGCCATCTGGTTCACCAGTCCTCAGTCAAATCATCCAACCCATGCTAGCATGGAAAGCGGACGTTAAACAATGATGATGATGATATATGCTTTATTCATCAAGTTACAACAAAAGCAGCCTAGTATTCAAAGTAGAGGCTATCGTGGTGTACCGTCTGAAGCCACCTTTCTCTCAGTTCTTTGATTGCATACTAATGCCAGTTCTTCTCCTTTGAGGTGAAGAACTCCTTCACTGACGCTTCCACCTCAACATGATTGATGAAGCATCGCAAGCACAAGAAGAGAGTCAGGGATCAGAACACGTAATAATCTGAGGGAGATATTTTTCTGCAATCTCAGGGGCAGAAGCAATGGTTAAGCAAGGGCCAGCTTCTGAAACCTTGTCACCAAACAAGACCATTTTGAATACAAGTTGATGCTCTGTGTCTGGTGGAATTACGAGAGGACAATTCACTACAAGTTCGTTCTTACAAGTGGATCAGATTGTCGAGGAAGATTTTGTATGTTCAGATACCCTTCTTGTCACCAACTTAGACATATTTTCAAGGAAGGTAATATTTCTCCATGGCCAGGCAAGTTTTGCAAACGAAGGACACTGGTTGTTTGATAGTGGTGTCCATTTACAACTATCATGTGATGTTGAGACAAAGAAGCACAAATACCTACACCCTTGCATGTGCATACATACACCGATAGATAGATGACACCTAAACAGATACCACATGCAAAGTAAAGACAGGATTGGTATTTATGAAGAAATATTTCATTGTGGGTTGTCTAGTTCTACAAATTTAAGACACTTTTAGAGAGTAAAGAAACAAAAACTTAAGTGCTGAATGTCTTTTAAAACATTAAACCCGTGACTGGGTACTGTGAATAATTGGGGTTGGCACAAGCATGGCCATGTGGTTAAGGAGTTTGCTTCCCAACCAAGTGACCTTGAGTTCAGTCCCACTGTGTGACACTTTGGACAGGTGTCTTCTACTGTAGACCCATGCTGACCAAAGTGTTGTTGGTGGATATGGTAGAAGGAAACTGAAAGAAGGCTGCTGTGTGTGTGTATACCCTTGTTTTGATATCATGTGATAGTTGTAAATGAGCATTACCATCATATCCAAGTGAGGTTGTTTGTTTCCAGTCTTTCATGAAAAATATGTCTGACCATGGGAAAATATTACCTTGCATGGAAACAGGTGAGGATTGGCAACAGGAAGGACACCCAATCACAGAAAACTGCCTCAATAAAATTCATCTGACCCATGCAGGTATGCTAAAGTGAACATTAAAATGACAATGATAACGTTGCAATTTAGCCCAAGGTCCCTTCTGTACCAGAAATCACTATCTCATCTTCTATTAGCGTCTCAAACTACATCATCATCATTACCAAAGGCATTCATCTTATTTTAAGAAAGGGTGAGACATGAATTATGACAAATATTTCAAGCAGATAAGGGTGACCACATAGAGGATCTCTTCCTGAATAGGGTCAAATCCTAGAGGACATGCTATAATCATTAGTTTATTTGAAACATTTAACAATATTATGTTTAGGATTAAGGCATTGAGCTGGCAGAATTGTCATCATGCTGGACAAAATGCCTAGTGGCATTTCATCTGTCTTTCTTCAGAGGTCAACTTTGCCTTTCATCCTTTGGGGGTCAATAAAATAAGTACCAGTTGAGCACTAGGGTTGATTCAATAGACTTAGCCCCTCCCCTCAAATTGCTGGCCTTGTGCCAAAGTTTGAAATCAATATTATGTTTAGAATAACTGTGTGCATGTGTATATGGGTATCTTTGTCATTTAGACAGATATAAATCACAACAATGTCCTCTGTGGGGTTTGAAACCCATTGAACAGCATTACTTGCCACCTAATTACTGAACTTCATACGAAATTCACAGAACATTAATAAATTGTTGACTTACAGACACTTCTTCTCCTTCAAGTAATTCTTCAATAATGACAGTCTCACCAGCGGCACCAAATTTCTTGTCCTGAACAAAATAGCGAAAAGTCTTCAGTGAATAGGATTGGGGTGGGGGGACTATTGTTGTAATAGAAAGGAAAGTACAGTTTTGATGAAGAGAGTACAGTTGTAGTGGAGAGGAGAGAGTACAATTGCAGTTGAATGGAGAGAGTACAGCTGTGGTTGAGAGGAAAGAGTATAACTGCAGAAGAGAGGATTGGTATATAAGTAGGAAACATTGAGATAGGCAGATGGTGGAGTGAGCTATGAAGACAAGCAGAGTACTAGAGGGAAACAGAAATTGGTAAAGTATGAAGAGTAGAAAGAATACCAATGAGAAACATGGAGACTACCAGAGGATGAGTTTGAGATAAGAAGGTTACAAGAATTATGGAGATGGGTGAAGTGAAAAGAGAGAGGAAGAGCAGATATAGAAAGGTATACAATCAAATACTGCATTTTTCAGCATATATGCCAATGTAGATAAAGTGTAAACATGTAGTGAAAACATTCAGGCATCACTATCTTTCCAAATTCTGTTGCAGTCCTCGTGGAATTTCCAGTCTGCCAAAGCTGTCTTGGTGTATAAACTGACTTCACATTTTTGGTAGTAAAGTTTGGTCTGAAAAATTTGACTTGCTTGCTAGGAAATACAGTAGCAAGGGTGAGTGGAAAAAACCAGTTGCTAACTTAGAGAGAGGAAAAGAGAAACAGGTGAAGCACAAAGAGAAGAAATATACAGGTAAAGTAACCAGGTAGTTACGGAAGAAAACAGAAGTATATAAAAATAGCTGATAGTAGCAAGTAACGAATGGTGGAGATAAAGACTAGAGGAATTTTAGATCGGTTAAATATGGCTACTTTACCTCAAGAATATCTTTAACTGATTGACAAGCTTCTTCCACTGAACTAGCGACGATCACTCCTTTGCCAGCAGCCAACCCACTTGCTTTCACCACTAATGCTTTGTATGGAGCACTGGAGTAAACAAAGGAAAACAAATTATATGTTGGTGTATTCAGTAAAATCAAATTCTGTATTTGCCAGCACATAAGATGCATCCCTATTTCACAAGTATATTTTGTGGAAAAAACAAATTTAGTAAAGTATGAAACCATACATTTATTACAAATCAATTACTTTATTGGACTACCAATTCTCAGTTTTATCTTCTTTCAGACCAATTGTTTAGTTGTTTATATTTTGGTCAGGAGAATTGTCATACAGGCTGTAAAACTGATATTTATGATGTAAATATAATACTATGCTTAGAATAGGTGTGTGTATATGGGTATGAATTATTCGGACAGATATACATCACAACAATGGCTTCTATAGGGTTAAGAAATGTTTAAATAAATCAGTTGGGTCCGTCTCAAACAATGTCAGATTTTCCTGTGATATATTTCAAATAACTACACCATTGCAGACGTATGATGGGCACAGAGGATCCATGCAAGACAGAAAAGAGCTAAGTAGATAATAGAAAAACAAAAAACAAGCATGATATATATGAATAGAAGACTTACTGAAACATCATACCAGTAAGTAGAAATAAATATTAAATCAATGATAACTATGGGATACAGGTGAGAAAAGTGAGCAACTCACCTTCTAATGTGTTCGTAGGCCTCATCTGCCTTGGTGAATGTCTTGAAACGAGCAGTTGGAATATCATGACGAATCATGAAATTCTTTGCAAATTCTTTGCTAGCTTCAATTTGAGCTGCTTTAGCACTGGGGCCAAAACATTTAATTCCTTCAGAAAAAAAAAGATATATATCAATATGGAACAAACAATTGACGAGAAAAAAAAAATTCATGTAAAAATAATTTGTGAAGATACCATTGACTCTGTTATTATCTAGTGTAACAATTTAAAAATGATAATAACAGAATCAATAATATAGGCAACTGCAGGCCCAAAATAAGCATCACACACACATGTATATATATATGTGTGTATGTGTTAAATAAAGTGAGACAACAAATCCAAGGCAGTGTGAAATTTGTAGGACATTTTATAAAGAAAAAGGTAGTCTTACAGCTGTTTCAGGGACACAAAAGATATCCCATTATCAGAAACATTTAAAAAATGATAACAGAATTAATATAGGCGATTGCAGGCCCCAAAAAAGCATTAACTTTGTGTGTGTATGAGTGTGTTAAATAAAATAAGATAAAGCCAAGGCAATGTAATATTTCTAGGGCATTTATAAATAGAAAGGTAGTCTTACAGCTGTTTCAGGGATACAAAAAATACCCCATTATCAGAGACGTTATGAGTTAAATAGAAAGAAATAGTAGAGTTCAATATAAAAAGTTATTTTGGAAAGGGAAAGATATAAGTAGTATAAAGGGAAATATAAGAAAAATATATGTTGGGTGTTAAATATATATATATACACACACACACAAATATTTCAAAATATCATTATCTCCTTTTATATTGCAATGACTAATGTTGAGTCAGTTGTAGTGTAATATTTTGTTGAAAATGCCTGAAGCATTGTAATCACTAAACCCATAGTCCAGTGAGTCATAGGAGGAAAACACTCTCCATATTTATTTATTTATTTGTGTATAATGTCATCTCATAATTTTCTCTCATCTTTTTAAAACTGAGTAATAGTCAATTGCATTATACACAATAATCAAACTTCAACTATTTTCCTTGTCTCCCACCGGTTAAGTGCATCAACATATTTAGGATGGCATGACATCATCTTAACATCCTCTTTTCCGTGCTTGCATGGGTCAGACAGAATTTTTTGACAGAAACTGTGTAGAAGCCCATCGTATGTGTAAATGTGCATGTATCTGTCATCTATCACTGTTTGACAAGTGGTGTTGGTTTGTTTACATCCCTGCAATTTAGCGGTTCAGCAAAAGAAAACCGATAAAATAAGTATTGGGATCGATCTGCCCAACAAGAAACCCTTCAAGGTGTAGCCCCATCATGGCGGACGTTAAATGATTGAAACAAGTAAAAGACAGATAAACTGGAAAGAACAAAATTTAAAACCCAACTATCATATATACAGGGTTTCTCAGAAGTCGCATGCCATCCTGGTTTTTTAAAGAAAAATACACCTTTATTGATTTCAAGAACACTTTATAGAAATTAATCATAACAAATGCTCAAATTCAGCACCCTCTGCAATAAAATAAATTAGGAAAAAAAAAATCATCATCATCGTTTAAACGTCCGCTTTCCATGCTAGCATGGGTTGAACGATTTGACTGAGGACTGATGAACCAGATGGCTGCACCAGGCTCCAATCTGATCTGGCAAAGTTTCTACAGCTGGATGCCTTTCCTAACGCCAACCGCTCCGAGGTGCCATCACGATTTCGCTTTTGCTTGTGACAATTATTTTTAATGAAAACCAGAATGGTGCGTGACTTCTGGGACACCATATATATATATGCAAATGTTTTGTTTCTTGTTATAATTTTGATGTTAGGTATATATTAAATAATCTTCAAAACGCCCTGGGCTGACAAAAGTGGACATAGTAGATGGAAGCTGAAAGAAGCCTGTCATGTGTGTGTGTGTGTGTATAGATTATAAAGGTGTGTGGTTTAGTAGTCAGGGTGTTGCACTCACAATTTAGGTGATCTCACGTTGCTCTATGATCCCTTTCACACCTGAAACGTGGTACACTGTGCAGCTGTTTAGACAATGTCAATTTGATGGTGAGAGTAAGCTAATATGTAACATGAACATTTGATCACAATAACCAAATCCTTTGTGCAGGTCATTCTTCGATGGGAGAGTCCACCATACCATATATATATATATATCTAATATATAAAATAGAGATGCGTGCATATTCACTTTCAATGCGAAAACAGCTTTATCAATTACTCCCATACTTTTGATGCATGAATAATTTGACCTCAGACATATAATAGGGTCTTCATTTGATTTTCTTATTTTCTTATTAAAAATAAAAAATTTTGATTTTTATATTACATTCAATGTGTCTTTGTATCAGGGCTGTGGGGTTGAAACTAAAAACTTTGACTGTGACTCCTTTGCTATTGGTACCTCCGACTCCTCTTTATGTAATTAAGTGATTGTGGACTACATATCTCATAAAGCATATGCATACGCTTGTATTTTGAGTAGGCCTATATGTTATAACTGGTTTATATTAAAGAATAAAGATATTGTGAGTCGGAGTCAGTACAGACTCCAACTACTCCTTAATTGTTTCCAACTGACTCCTTAGCCCTGCTTTGTGCTTGTCCCCCACCATCACCACTTGACAATTGTTGTTTAACCCTTTCAATACCAACCTGGCTGAAACAGCCTCTGGCTCTGTAGTACAAATGTCTTGCTTTCCTAAGTTTTGAATTAAAATCTTCCGCCAAACTTTAGTCACAATTTATGTTCTTAACACTAGCTTAATGGTAACTAAGCTATTTTACTAAATTCTTTGTTATATCTAAAACTAACTGAAAGAAACACAGAGCATCTCAAAATAAATACAGTAATGAAAGGGTTAATTCCCCATAACATAGTAGTTCAACAAAAGACTGATAGAATAAATACCAGACATAAAAATTAAATACCGGCATTGATTCATTTGATTAAAACCCTTCATGGCCACAGTCAAATGATTGAAACAAATAAAATGTAAAAGATATGTTGGTCTATAGTCAGCAGAAGAGCACACAAACTCTATACACCTTATACATCATTTATATACATACATAATGCTATTGCAAGCATGCTGTAAAATTTCAAAAATCTAACCATGTTCCTGAAGAAAATCAGCAATTCCAGCAGCTAAGGGATCTTCTGGTCCTACAATCACCAGATTTATACAATTCTCTTTACACCAACTGACAACTCCTGGGAAGTCTTTAACTTTGAGTTCTGGAAGCAAAAAATGGATAAATAAAAACATACTCCTTATATATATATGTGTGTGTGAGTGTGTGTGCGCATGCATGCAAGTATGTAAGAGAGAAAAAGTACTCAACATATGTAACTGTTATCATTGTTTAGTGCCCGCCTTCCATGCTGGCATGGGTTGGACAGTTGACAGGATCCGACCAGGTAGAAGCCTGCACCAGACTTCTGTGTCTATTTTGGAAGGGTTTTTACGGCTGGATGCCCTTCCTAACACCAACCACTCAGCAGAGTGAATAAGAGTTTGTTATTCAGTTAAGATATTTCACTATCGTTACTCCAAATTTCCACTTCTATGCATTCATTCTGGTAATAAAAGAGTATTTTGTTAGCTTTTAATAAAGATGGAGATATAAACTCGGTGTATAGTGTACTTTCTCACTTATATGTGAACTGAAATGTGATGTGAATGTGTGTGTGTGTGGGGGGGGGGGGTTGAAAAGTTCCTGACTTTGGGTAAAAGGAAATATAGGAGGATCAGTTGAATATGGTTTTATTCAACACATTCCCCTTTCAGATTCACACACTATTGCAGCAGTCTAAGCCCTGTAAAAGAACTTGGAAGGTTGGGCCTTTTGCGATACCCTTAAAGCCAGGAACTTCTTTGTAGCAGCCCATATCTCACTTGCATATAAAAGTTCATACAGGACATTGTCATTGATGTAAATGCCTTCCATGTCTCAGTCTGTATTCACTGTGCTCCAAGTAGATGTACTTCTTTACCATCTCAATTTCACTGCTTTATTCAGTCAAGATGAAAAAGAAGGGCACAATCAAGAAATAACTGGATGTTATTTATGAACAGGTTTATATTATCTGGTAGTTTAGCTGATACAGGTCCAATGGCCAATATAAAAGTTATCTCTCTGCTCTATGCGGTTCCTGTTTAACCCAAGGTTATCTGTGATCCAGCAGACTTTTGATTCCAACTTTGACTAAAAGTGTCATTTTAGGGAAATTGAAGATTAAATTATGTGCTCTTGCACCCCAACCCCTTTAAAGATAGGCTGGTGCAATTTGAAGGATATTTGACTGATATTTCTAGCAAAGTTGAATGATCATGTGGAGGATCTCTCTTTGGCTCTTAATAACACTGAGTGACAACAAGAAAGACAAATATATACGTACCAACATTAGTGATTTTGCCATTTTGCGCTGTTCCTGCATTTCCTGGAGAGGTGTACACATTAAGAACTTGGTCAGATTGAGCAATCTTCCAGGCTAGCGCATGTTCACGACCGCCACCACCAAGAATCAATATTTTCTGGGTTTTCACTGCAAAAAATAGAGCAGCATTTTTGTTTTGTTTAAGCTCAAGACTAAACGGTTAAATAAGTAGCAAGGGAGATAATTCTGAAGTAATAAAGTTTTAAATAAAATCTTAGCATCTTAACAGTTTTTTTGTTATTAAAGCTCTACATTTTGAAGAATATATAAATTCGAAAATTATTCATAACTCAAGTGCCAGTTATAATTGAATAGATGCCAGCATGACTGTGTTATGAATTTTGCATCACAACATTGTGATCTTACGTTTGATCCTGCTGTGCAGCAAATTTGGCCACTGTCTTTTACAAATGATTTGTTGGCTGAAATTTAGTCAACTAAAATTGTGAAAGTTAGTTATAACTGTGAATGGTTCGCTGATATACGTTGGTAAATGATGTATACTTTGGCAAATAAGAAAACAACAACAAACAAACCAATGAGTAGATAGTTTCAAGCAAAAATATCAGCCTTTCTGAAGGATACACAGGCAATTTCTTGTCAATCTGGATATTAGAAATGCAGTGAAGTAGTGATTGTCCCACTGAAAACTTTATGACAACCAATCATTAGTTTACAAAAAGTAGGATATAAACATGGAAGAGATAATTGTTTTGCTACTTATGTCTTTAAATGATCACTACATGATTTAGAAAAATACTTAATATGTGTGAATTTACTATTGGTTGAGGAGGTTAATGTGGCAGAATCTATAGAGTGTCAGATAAATGACCTTGTAGCCCTTGTTCTGGATCCTTTTTTTTTTTTTTTTTTCATTATCATTTAATGCCCGTTTTCCATGCCCGCATGGGTTGAACGGTTTTACAGGAGCTGCATCAGGTTCTAGTTGTCTGTTTTGGCATGGTTCCTATGGCTGGATGTCCCTCCTAATGCCAACCACTTTACAGAATCTACTGGGTGCTATCTTGCCACAATCAATTTTTGCTTTCATCTATAGGGGTCAACAAAATCACTCAAATACTGGGATTGATTTAATTAATTAAACTCCTCCACACAAAAATTGCTGGCCTTGTGCATAATTTCCAAATTATTATTATAATAGTAGTAACCAAGCAGAATCATAAGTGTTGGAAAAAATACCTTATGGTATTTCTTCTGATTCTTTATGTTCTGGGTTCAAATCCTGCTGATGTTATTTGAGCTTTTCATTCAATCATTAAAAAAAAAAGTACCAGTCAAGTACTGTGGTTGACGTAAACAGCTACTGCCTCCCCTTACAATTGCTAGCCTTGTGCCTAAATTAGAAACAAGTATTTATGGTAGCATGAGAAAATTTTTATAGTTTAGCTATTTCCATAGGATTTTCTTTTTTCATATTTTTTCTTATTTGTACTTCTCACTCCTCAATCCTGTCTTCATGGCCCTGTTTCACTATATCATTATTATCTGGTAGCCTCTATATACCCAGGTTTTCATCACTCATTTTTCCTCCCCACTCTCTAATCCTATTTCTTTGGCAATATCCTGTCACTTATATTATGACCTTTGAACCTCTTCTGCCTTTACTCAATCATCCCATTTATTTTCTGATCCCTGTCCCTTGTACACCTGGCATTTTGCCACTGTCTCTATCCTAATGTCTCTCTTTCCCCTTCTTCTGCACTTCCCTCAGGTTGCGTAACCATGAACCTCCTTTAGGTAACCATGTATCTCCTTTGCAGCAGCACAACTGTTTCTGTCTTCGTTCTTGATCTCTCTCTCTCTGGCTGGGTAACCTTGTACCTTCTCTACAGCAAGACACCTGTTTCTGTCTCTCTATAACCTTTCATCATCTGACACAAGATCACCTCCTCCCATGCCCTCTCCCCTCTCAAAAGGTTTTTGTCTTGCAGATTACTTGGTGACCCCTGTCAGTGCAGGTGCCACTTAAAAAGCATTGAGTCAACACTGTAAAGTGGTTGGCATTTGGAAGGGCATCCAGCTGTAAAAACCTTGCCAAAACTGACCTCGCCTGTGCTCGTGCCACGTAAAAGCACTAAGCCCACTCTGCTGGGTGGTTGGTGTTAGGAAGGGCATCCAGCCAAAGAAGTCTGGTGTAGGCTTCTGCCTGGCCAGCTCCTGTCAAACCGTCTCACCCATGCCCACATGGAAAGCAGACGTTAAATGATGATGATGATGATGATGTACTTGCCTAAATCGATGGTGGTGATTTTGATTTGAAGGGTTTTAATCTACTTTAAACTTAGGACAATCTTGCTTCACACTGTTTTTTAAAGATACATTCTTGCATGGTAACATGGGTGACAGCGGCTTTGGTTTTCATGAATTTGGACATTAGCATAATTGGTTTACTTACCTGATCAAACAACCCTATGATCAAAAGTATTTAAGCCATCACTAGTCAGTCCATTTGCTACAGTAGTTAAGCAGCAATGCCATCTTCTTGTTTACATATGTTGGACGTTTTATAGGTCTCTTAAGTTACGTGTATATATATATATATATATATATATATATACAGGAATGGCTGTGTGGTAAGAAGTTTGCTTCCTAACCACATGGTTCCAGGTTCAGTCCCACTGTGTGTCTGCGTTTGTCCCCCCCACCATCGCTTGACAACCGATGTTGGTGCGTTTACGTCCCCCGTAACTTAGCGGTTCGGCAAAAGGGAATATATATATATGGAATAGTTACTATGAAGCATTGTGTAAAATATATTGTATAAAGGTTCGTGGGTAAGGCCAGAACAATGCAAAGTAAATGCAAGGCAAATCACAATATTTCGGGGTTACGACCCCATTTTCATGAGGGTCATAGCCCCGAAATATTGAAGGTCCAGATGGACTATATGTAATCTGAACCTTTCCCCCCTTATTATTTATTTTTTACGGAATCTCACGTTTTAGACTATGGAGATTCCGATTCTGAAAATTTTTTTTCAAACATCTCAATTTCAAAATTTCGATCCCCCCACCCGGTTTTTATATAGATCCAACCCTAACCCTAACCGTAACCCTGACCCTAAACCTAACCCTAACACTAGTTTTGTGAGATTTGACTGTTATTTCTAGCATGTAAATAGCCTGCTTGGTGGTGGTGGTGGTGGGGGTTGGTTTGAAATATTTCAAACAATTTTTTTTCAGAATCGGAATCTCCATAGCCTAAAACGTGGGATTCCGTAAAAAAAATTAATAAATAAGGGGAGAAAAGGTTCAGATTACATATAGTCCGTCTCCGCTCTTCGAAGAGTAAAGAACTGGGATCGAGTGCCCCAGGATGACAGCAGTCAAAGAGAAAGGATTAAAAGAGCAACATTGTCGTTATCTACAAGTCTGTCAAATTTCGCGCGCGCACTAACACAAAAACGAAAAACATTAAATAGTGAGGAAACAAAACAGGTGGAGTACTAAATTGAAGTTATACCGGTACTTTTTCAAAAGTACTGTTTCAATTTTATTATTTATAGTTCGAATTACATTATTTTGTCCTACGTGAAAAATGACTAGAAATAAATCGTAAAAGCGGGAATAATCGAGCTGCTAGTTTATATAAGGGAGGGTTCGCTGAAGTGTGTCAGATACGTTAAAAAAACAGTCCTTTGTGAGACATGGCGACAACACATTGAGATGAAGAAAAAGACCTTAAATTGTAAGATACAGCTAATGTATGGCGTGGATGAAGAGAAACTAGTACTAGGGTATTGCACAAGCGAATCTGAACCGAGTTTCGGATCAGAATAGCCACATAAGTTGGATTTTCTGCGTTTTGACAGGGATATTTCCAATTTTTATTTCACCGCGGCCTTCGAAATGATGGGAGACAGGGAGGTGTGTGTTTGCATCTTTTTATGAAAAAAAATAATTTTTGAAAATTTATTTATTTTTTTTCGCTTCACCTTTTAGTCTTTGGGAACGTACTGTCAATACATTTTTAAACACTTGCACACGTGTCCAAAGACTGAAGAATTGAGAAAGTAGTTTTTCAAGTTTTCGGAATTACATTTTAATTTATGTAATTACTGAGGATGATTATTATTTTTCGTAAAGTTTTTATGTACGTTCCTGATCTGCAAGAAATAACCAAGTCTCGCTCAACTCATTCCTCCTCACTTAACAAAAAATGGAAATAACACAGTCCTTTAACAGAGTATCTGAATAAAAGATAGAACAATCGTATTTGGAATGACTTAGGTCATATTTATTCCATCGGAGCTAAACAATAACTTTTTTTCCGAGTTCAAATCCTGCTATATGAATTAACACACATTCATTTGATTACACCCTCTTCCTACGTAGGAAAAAGACAAAAAAAAAAAGATTGGGGCTTAATGTAAGAAATATATATTACAGTAACTTATTAAATTCAGCAAATGTAAATATTAATAATTTAACGACAGGTTCTTTAAAAACAATAAAGAAAAAACTCACAACTTTTGTATTATATATTAACTATATCAATAGTATGGTTAAGTTTCAAATATCAAAAGCCCGCCATACAAGACACGTTTAACTACTTCATATACTTGGGAACAGTTGACGGTGTAAAATAACTTTTCTTGAATATTAGAGAAAAAGAATGCGATAACTACTTTTTTAATCATTTCTGTTCTTTTCTGTTTGTACCTAATATAAAACGGGTAAACATCAAAAGGAAACGCAAAAATAGGGAAGAGACTTAATTTATTAGAATTTAGAAAATAAAATTAGAGTGACGAGCAAAAGTTTCAGTTCGAAGTGCTAGAATTCTGTTCTACTCAATACGGAATGCCTATCTTATTCTTTACTGCGAATTTTAGAGAATTTCTACTTACTTTTTTGGTTCTTATTTCCAAAGTAACAAATATATAAATTTAAAACAGAATGCGCTGACTTAATGGATAAGGGAGATAATTAACATGCCACGTGGGTTTCCATAGAGACGCAAAATAGTGTTTATTGTTGAAAGATGGAGGAAAATAAAGAGACCCGTGAGATGTTAGCAGATCAATATTTAAAGGAACATAAAATTCAGTCGCTATTTAACAAAATGTTAGCTTCTTTAGTGTTTTTTAGACCTGCAGAACCAAAGAAATTTATGGTTGAGTACCTTCAAGAATTGAAAAATAATCCAAAGAAGCCAGTAAGTCTTTTTGATAAAGGTAACATAGAATCTCTGTTTCATATCATGGATCCGACCAGAAAGGGTTTCATCACACAGAAACAGTATGTAGAAGCTATGAAGACTCTTCATATACAAGAATATCCCGAAGATCCTGATGGTTATATAATCAACCAGATATTATTTCCTACATTCCAATCCATTGTCACAACTGCTCTACACAAGGAATGGGCCACTTTCAAACCAAAAAGTATGTTTCACATAATATTTAAACGAATGACCTGTGTTTAATCGTCTAATAATATATGGTTGAAGTTTCTCTTAAATGAGACTCCTTAACAAATGTGTCATCTTTATTAACAGCAAAGGAAGATAAAAACGCAGAAACATCGAAAACGGAGTGAAGAAACAAAATATTTAACCGTGAAAATTTAAAAAAAAAGGTATTTACTTTTAGCCTATTATATTGTTTTTAAGGGGGGAAAGACATAAAAATAAATTAAAAGATCGTGAATGATTTTAGTATTGAACCAGTGCTGATCGACGTCTTCCTTCCTTGTTAGTTTGGCTTCGCGCGTGCGCGTGCACGCACACACACACACACACACACTAATCCTAATCCTAACCGTAACACCCTAGTGGAAATC
>NC_068983.1:35513053-35516208 GCF_001194135.2 Octopus bimaculoides | reverse complement strand
GTGAGAAAAAGTTGACAAAAACACAGCTAGGGTCATGAACAATGTCCTCTTAAAATTGGAGCGACATGCGTGCTAATTTGTGGACGTGCATAACCCACATTCACGTACACACACACACACACACACACAAACATCTTGTGTTTTATAGATATTGATTTCTGTTGTGCCTGTAATTCAAAGGGCCAGCCTTGTCACACTGTGTCATGCTGAATATCCCCGAGAACTACGTTAAGGGTACACGTGTCTGTGGAGTGCTCAGCCACTTGCACGTTAATTTCACGAGCAGGCTATTCCGTTGATCGGATCAACTGGAACCCTCGTCGTCGTAAGCGACGGAGTGCCAACAACAACAAATAAAAGGCGAAACAAAGAATCTTCCCTCGAACATTATAACACATAAAGACAATACAAACGCGACAAACACAAACTCAGGGAAATAGAAATACAAAAAGATGAAATCAGAAGAAAAACTAAAATAACGAATGGTAATATGTAAGAATGAAAAAAAATGAGAAATGGAAATGATGTTACCTGCCCCATCAAGTAACATCACTTATTTGCCTTTTCGCCTGTTCTCCATAATATCTATACCATATCGTGTTTTTACTTGTTCGTATCCTATTTCTTTCGGCAATTTGTCCATATTATAATTAACCTTCTATACGTCAAAATCATGGAATTTTAAAATTTTGTTCAAATGTTTTTCTGTTATCAACATCACTGTAATTTCTCCATACTCGTCGTCGTTAACGTCCACATAGACTGTATCTTCCCATTTCTCCACTATCTCATGCAGTTCTTTCTCTGCCTCAAAATAAACCAAACATGCATAACAATCAGTGAGAGGGGAAGTTTCTAAAACATTGTGTGTGGTGTCCTTTTTTGTTTTCGTGTTGGTGAGGAATGGGTAGGTAAAGTGTCTGCAGGGGGAGGGTGGGACGAAGAGGGTGTGGATGGACATTGGGTGGGTCGGGATTCTGCATGTGAGAAGCCTACATTCTTCCTTTCTTCATTTTCTTCTTCCGCCGGTATTGTCTCTTCTGTATTCTCTGTTTTTTTCCTGTTGTTTGTCTTGTAGTAACTCCTGTGTATGCCTTTCTTCAGTTTCTTTGCTTGGTGGAGGGCAACTCGCTCTAATGTGACCCTTCAGGCCACATTTATAACAGCGAGGGATTCTGCCCTCCACCCACACTCTCAGACTTATGTTACCTATCGTTATTATCTCTGCCAGTTTTTCTAGTGTTTCTCTCTCACTTTGAATGTTCATCTCCAATGATTTCCCCTTCCACGTCCCGTCTTCAGTTGACGTGGCTTGGATAACAGACACCTTTCCCTCACTTCCAAGGAGTACAGCCACCGCCACCCAAGCTACTTCCATATCAGGTGGTATTCTTTCTACCCTGACCCTGGATGTCCTTCCAAGATACATGGGTAGAAGAACTACTTTATCTGTCTTCACCGTTTTTATGGCCATCCTCCTTGCTACCTCTTCCGACTTGAACTGTGCTACTATTGTTCCGAATTTATTGCCTCGTGAAAGGAATATTACATCTTTCGTTACAATTCTTAATGCCTTTTCTATTGTTTCAATTTCCATGAGTTCCACTTTATTTTTTTCTGCTGCGATTACTTTATACGTAATCGTTCTCTTTTCCATTCTTTCCATTATTTTCTGTGGTGGCGACAGCTTTACTTCTTCACCCACTTTTGTTGCCATTTTCTGATAATCCAACATTTTCGTTAGGTCCACTTCACATGTTTTAACTTCTGTTATTTTCGCAAAGCTCTTTTTCTCCTCTAAAACTTTATCCACTGAAAGGATGAAAGACAAATTTGACCTCAACAGGATTACAACTCAGAATATAAGGAGCTGGAACAAAGCACTTTTTTTGACACAGTCTTGCTAATCCACCACCCTACAGATTCTCAGTGATAAGGAGATTGTAAGGGCTCTAATTCTATGTCACTCATTTTAGGGGAGGGATGCAGTAACATTTTCTTGGTACATGCCTTGATTTTTGTTTTTTGCTGCTGAAATGGGTGAAGTTTGACATAATCTCATTGGAAGATGTTTTTCCTAGATTTCTATCCATGGATTCAGTGTGTGTAGATATGGTGTGAGTTATCTAGGTTGTACGTGGATGAAGTGTAGGTTGGAAAGTTAGAAAGGAATGAAGGATAGTATCATCTGCGTAAGAATGGGCATTGTTTGAGGTGATAGCAAGTAAATTGTTGATGTACAGGAGGAAGAATGTAAGAAACAAAACTGAACTCTGATGCAAACCAGAGTTGATAGAATATGCACCATAACTCCATCAGCAATAGGGTAGTCTTAGGAAATTGCTGATTCAAGACAAATGAGAGACAGATGGCACCCATAGGCTAATAGTTTTGACTGGAGATTCCTATCAGATGCAGGCAAAAGCTTTCCTGGTGTCAGAGCAAAAACAATACTTCTACCAAATTTTTTGAGGTTGAGAGCTTACTGGTGAGTCACATAGGTCTCTAGTAGATCTGGCTTTACAAAAAGCTCTATGGTTGTTTTGCTGGGATCTGCTCCTAGTCATAATATTTAAATTTTATTAACATGTTTAATAACAGATTGGTGTTTTAAGTTTACTTTACAAAAAGCTGTTATGTTGAATACTAGTAGCTAGTAAGAATGTATGCTTGCCGAGAGTTGAAAATGTTGTTTGTGCTTGGCAAGAGGTGATCTTTTTAACATGAGGACAGGGTGGATTAGCTACCAGCTAACCAAGAAAACCTCTATGAATCCTCTGCTTTGTATTTCCTGTGCATTTTGATTTATAACCATTATTTGGGACAAACTGTGTGGAATTTTCCCTTAATCTTGACACCACATAAATGTACCTGAACAACAATTGGCTGAAATATGAGCCAAAATCTGATAAGGACACATCAAATATGGAAACTTGATATTGACAGTACCTTTGTAGATAAAGCAATTAAGAGTATGAAGACAGGGAAAGCCCCTGGCCTATCAGGAATCACTGCAGAGATGCTCAAAATATCTGGTGATGTTGGTTATCACCTAGTCACTCATATAGTTAACCAGGTGATACACGAAGGAGTCATACCCAATGACTGGTGTAGCAGCACCATAGTCAACTGCTACAAAGGTAAAGGTGACGCTT
>NC_068983.1:35510780-35513043 GCF_001194135.2 Octopus bimaculoides | reverse complement strand
CTGGTGTAGCAGCACCATAGTCAACTGCTACAAAGGTAAAGGTGACGCTTTAGATACAAATAATTACAGAAGTATCAAGTTGTTGGATCAGGTATTGAAGGTCACAGCCCAACTAATTAGGGAGAGAGTCAGTTTAGATGAGATGCAGTTTGGGTTTGTGCCAGGGAAAAGCACCAGTGATGCTATATTTCTGGTAAGACAGCTGCAGGAGAAATATCTAGCCAAAGATAAACCTCTGTACCTGGCTTTCGTTGACATGGAGAAAGCCTTCAACAGGGTCCCCCGATCCCTTATTTGGTGGTCAATGAGGAAACTAGGGATAGATGAATGGTTAGTGAGAGCTGTGCAAGCCATGTACAGGGACGCTGTCAGTAAGGTGAGTGTCGGCAACAAGTACAGTGAAGAATTCCGAGTAGAGGTAGGGGTCCACCAAGGTTCAGTCCTCAGCCCCCTCCTATTTATCAAAGTCCTCCAAGCAATAACAGAGGAATTCAAGACAGAATGCCCCTGGGAGCTCCTCTATGCTAATAACCTTGCTATAATTGCTGAGTCATTATCAGAACTAGAGAAGTTTCAGGTGTGGAAGCAAGGACTAGAATCGAAGGGTCTTAGAGTCAACCTAGCTAAAACCAAAGTCCTAATAAGTAGGAAGGCAGACAAACCACAAATCCCTTCAGGTAGATGGGCCTGCTCGATTTGTAGAAAAGGCGTTGGTAGAAACTCTATAAGATGTACCCAGTGTAAGCTATGGACACATAAGAAGTGCAGCAATAGTAGTTGATAGCTTCCATTACCAAGGTGACCAAGTCAGTAGCGGGGATGGGTGCTCTGAAAGTGTAACTGCTAGAATAAGAAAGCCTGGGCAAAGTTCTGAGAGCTCTTACCTCTGCTGGTGACAAAGGCCTCTTGCTCAGAGTAAAAGGTAGACTGTATGACACGTGTACGAACAGCCATGCAACATGGCAGTGAAACATGGGCCGTGACTGCTGAGGACATGTGTAAGCTTGCAAGGAATGAAGCCAGTATGCTCCAATGGATGTGTACTGACAGTGTGCATACTCGACAGAGTATAAGTACCTTGAGAGAAAAGTTAGACCTAAGAAGCATCAGATGTGGTGTGCAAGAGAGACGATTGCACTGGTATGGTCATGTGTTGCGAATGAATGAGGACAGCTGTGTGAAAAAGTGCTACACCCTAGCGGTTGAGGGAACCTGTGGAAGAGGTAGACCCTGGAAGACCTGGGATGAGGTGGTGAAGTGTGACCTTCGAACATTAGACCTCATCGAAGCAATGACTAGTGACCGAGACCTTTGGAAATATGCTGTGCTTGAAAAAACCCAGCAAACAAAGTGAGACCATAACCGTGGCCACTAAACTCTGCTTGCGAAGACCTGTTGAGGCAAGTGAAATCGAAATCAAATTCGATGACAGCACTGCATGACTGGCATCTGTGCTAGTGGAGTGCTAATAGCACCATCCGAGCGTGATTGCTGCCAGAGCAGCTGACTGGCTTCCGTGCTGGTGGCACGTAAAAAGCACCATTTGAGCATGATCGTTACCAGTGTTGCCTTACTAGAACTTGTGCCAGTGGCACATGAAAAATATTCGAGCGAGGTTGTTGCCAGTGCCTCTGTACTGGCTCCTGTGCAGGTGGCACGTAAAGAGCAACATTTGAGTGTGGCTGTTGCCAGTACTGTCTGACTGGCCCTTTTGCCAGTGGCGCATAAAAGCACCCACTTTACTCTCAGAGTGGTTGGCATTAGGAAGGGCATCCAGCTGTAGAAACCCTGCCAGATCAGATTGGAGCCTGGTGGAGCCATCTGGTTCGCCAGTCCTTGGTCAAATCGCCCAACTCATACCAGCATGGAAAGTGGACGTTAAGCGATGATGATGATGATGATATGCTGTGGCCTTTGCCCATTACTGAACTGACAGGGTTTCAAATGCTGAGTACTGCTATATCTTACTTTCTTAAGGTCATAAATGGGAGGAGAGACATGCAAGGTTTCTACCTATTTTGTTTATCCAGGGAGAAAAACTAGAGGTAGTCGATAGCTTCCGCTATCTGGGTGACCAAGTTAGTAGTGGGGGTGGGTGCGCTGAAAGTGTAACTGCTAGAATAAGAATAGCCTGGGCCAAGTTTAGAGAGCTCTTACCTCTGCTGGCGACAAAGGGACTCTCGCTCAGAGTAAAAGGCAGACTGTATGACGCATGTGTACGAACAGCCATGCTACATGGCAGTGAAACATGGGCTGTAACTGC
>NC_068983.1:35509546-35510180 GCF_001194135.2 Octopus bimaculoides | reverse complement strand
ATCCTGAGCGTGACCGTTGCCAGTACCGCCTGACTGGCCTTGTAGGATTTTCGAGCGGGATCGTTGCCAGTGCCCCTGAACTGGCTCTTGTGCGGGTGGCACATAAAAGACACCATTTCGAGTGTGGCCGTTTTCGTGCGGGTGACACGTAAAAGCACCCACTACACTCTCTGAGTAGTTGGCGTTAGGAAGGGCATCCAGCTGTAGAAACTCTGCCAAATTAGATTGGAGCCTGGTGTAGCCATCCGGTTGCACCAGTCCTCAGTCAAATCGTCCAACCCATGCTAGCATGGAAAGCGGACGTTAAACGATGATGATGATTGTGTAAAGCTAGTTGGGTCTGATTTGAGGGAATTCGGCTGTTATTCTTAGCAGGTCAAACGACCACATAGAATCTCCCTATTGACTCGAAATACTAAAGTAATAATATACACAAATGTGTGTTTTCCATGTATTTCATTTATGGCTTAATGCGTCTTGTCTGGAGTTACACTTCGGCGTTTTATTGCTTCCCTCGGGAAAATGAATTATTTATACAAAAACGTACGTCAGACGAGAGATTTACATTTTTGTGATTTTGAACGACACAGAGTTTGTTAGTGAAGAATTCTATTCGGGGCAAGACTTCCGCCCC
>NC_068983.1:35496927-35508620 GCF_001194135.2 Octopus bimaculoides | reverse complement strand
CCGATATACATTAAGTGCCGACTACATAAACAAACGATTCTGAAACAATTAACCCTAACCCTAACCTTAGGGTTAGGGTTAAAGCAAATTTAAAATGAAAAAAGCAAATAAAACGAAGGTATGGAGATTAAATACGCTTTACATCGCTTAATGAGCCAAAGGAGTAAATGTAAACAACTGAATACTTGTCAGTGAATGGTTGAAATTATCGAAATAAGACAATTTTTTACATGAAATAAATTCGAATACAAAAGTATTTTTCTGTTCTATAACACAAAATAGATAAGTATACGAAGTTTGAAAGTCTTTCGGTACCAAAAACACTACGTAAAACATTAATGAAAAATGTGGCCCCCGATTTAAAAAAGATCCGAGACATTATATAGTGGATTCTTCCTAGATAGCCGAGTGTAATCTTGTTGAACGTGTGAAACGGGAGATAAATATCGATGTGCGTGCGATCTCTAATTACAGGAGATACAAATATCGATGTGCATCTTAGAACGGTAATCAATGTTGGATTCGTTGTCTTAAAACAATTAATTAATTAACATCGTGGATCATGTTGGGCAAGTTGGTAAGACATTTTCTTAACTTTCTAATATAGTTATTTGCCATTTAGGCATAACTACATATGTATATCCCTAGTTATGCCGTCACTGCATGATGAGGGTGGATGGGGTATACATCTGTTAAGCCGTTAGTTATGTGCTACTTTTAGTGCTATAACCATTGTTTATATTCTGTATTTTAACGTGTATAAAGAACCTTTTTTTTTTTTGTCAAAAATCAGGTTTCTTATACATGGATAGTATTATAATCCCTTGCAAAATCTTCTTTCCAAATATTAAGCCCCCAAAATTAGGGGGTTTCTTATACACGCTTTAATACGGTATATAATTTCTTTTTACTACGCTGTTTCATAGTTTGTCGCTTGACTTGTCATTGTAACGAGCTTGATGTCAGAAGGAAAGAAAGTGTATAATTGAATCAGTGCATTTGTCTTTTTTTTTAAAACAAAGTTAGTGATATTAAAATAGATCTTACAGATCTTGAAAATGTTTATGGCTATTTGTTTTGTTTATAGTGTGATCTGTAACAACACCGCCGTTGGTTACAGTTTCCAACCGACTATATGTTCTGGTTTACTTTTTTTTGCTCTGGTCGTTCTGAAGTCAAATGAAAAACCGAAACGGAAATAAGAAAATAATTTGATTTGTTTATACTTTGTAAAATACTTATTATACACTGCGAAAAGGACATGTGCTTCTTAAAATTTTGTGTTTGCTTCTACAGTAAATAACAAAGGCTTTCTTGAGATGTTCATGTACATAGTATTTACAAAAATATTTCCTTTTATATTGTATAATTTTAGGAAAATATGGTTAATTCTTATTTTCGTGTCGGATTAAAACGAAAATAATATTTTGAGGGGAAAAAAAAAAAACTTAAAACAAACAGAAGCAACATGTCTTTAGATTCTCTCTCTCTCTCTCTCATATATATATATATATATATATATATATATATATATATATATGTGTGTGTGCGCGCGCGCTTCTACAAGCAGATGGTTGCTAAAAAAATATGTAACGATTTAGCTGCCAACAACGTAGAGTACTCTTTACCCAGCGTTATCTCCGTTCGTTCAACAGCAGAACAGTGCTGAAAGATTAACTAGAGCGTAAAGGTGATAGAAGAGATAGTAAAAGAGATGTGCAATGGTAGAGGAGGAGGGAGGCTTGTTCATGAAGGCCTTAATGTGAACAAAAGGTGGATATTGTAAAGCATTGTTATAAAACAAAAATCACTATGAAATGCTTCGAATTTGGATCTGTCTTTCTAAAGGTTTCTTCTCTTTTGACCTTTCCTTCCCAAAATGCCTTTCCTCTGCCTGCTACTGTAATATTTGTATACGTATTGTATGTGTGTATACACACACACACACGCACAGGCGTGTTTGTGTGGTAAGAAGTTTGCTTCTCAATCACATAGTCCTGGGTTCAGTCCTGCTGCATAGCACCTTGGGCAAGTGTCTTCTAATATATGCCGCTGGACTGGCTCCCCGTGCAGGTTGCACATAAAAAAGCACCATTTGAGCGTGGCTGATGCCAGTACCGCTTGACTGGCCCTCGTGCTGGGGTGGCACGTAAAAGCACCCACTACACTCTCGGAGTGGTTGGCGTTAGGAAAGGCATCCAGCTGTAGAAGCTTTGCCAGATCATATTTGAGACTGGTGCAACCTTCTGGCTCGCCAGCCCTCAGTCAAACTGTCCAACCCATGCCAGCATGGAAAGAGGCCGTTAAACGATGATGATGATATATAATACATGCATATATATGTATACACGTAATGAGTGTTTTGGGCCTTTTTTGACATTGTGTGACAGTTGTATATGAGTCCCAATATCTTATGAGCATGGGTAAGTGGATATTAAATAATGATGATATATATATGTCTGTATGTCTATCATCATCATCATTTAACATCCGTTGTCCGTGCTGGCATGGCTTGGATGGTTTGACCAGGGTTGGCAAGCTGAGGGGCTGCACCAGACTCCAGTCTGATTTGGCATGGTTTCTACAGCTGGATACTCTTCTTAATGCCAACCACTCCAAGAGTGTAATGGGTGCTTTTACATGCCACTAGCACAAGTGCCAATTGTATGACACCAGTTTCTGCCATTACCACAATTTCACTTGGCTTGATGGGTCTTCTCAAGCATGACTTATTGCCAAGAGTCTTGGTCATTTGTCATTGCCTCTGTGTGTGTGTGTATCATCATCATCATCATCATCGTTTAACGTCCACTTTCCATGCTAGCATGGGTTGGACGATTTGACTGAGGACTGGTGCAACCGGATGGCTACACCAGGCTCCAATCTAATTTGGCAGAGTTTCTACAGCTGGATGCCCTTCCTAACGCCAACCACTCAGAGAGTGTATTGGGTGCTTTTACGTGTCACCCGCACGAAAACGGCCACGCTCGAAATGGTGTCTTTTATGTGCCATCTGCACAAGAGCCAGTCCAGGGGCACTGGCAACGATCTCACTCGAAAACCCTACGAAGGCCAGTCAGGCGGTACTGGCAACTGTCACGCTCAGGATGGTACATCTTATGTGCCACCTGCACAAGAGCCAGTCCAGGGGCCCTGGCAACGATCTCACTTGGCTTGCCTGGTCTTCTCACGCACAGCACATTTCCAAAGGTCTCGGTCAGTAGTCATCGCCTCGGTGAGGCCCAAT
This sequence comes from Octopus bimaculoides, assembly GCF_001194135.2. NCBI lineage: Eukaryota > Metazoa > Mollusca > Cephalopoda > Octopoda > Octopodidae > Octopus > Octopus bimaculoides. Next base: position 35,505,373 of record NC_068983.1, on the reverse strand, counting down.
GTTCGAAGGTCTTCCTGGGCCTACCTCTTCCACGGGTTCCCTCAACTGTTAGGGAGTGGCACTTTTTCACGCAGCTATCCTCATTCATTCTCACCACATCATTGCCATGTATATAGTTCTGTTGTGCTTGTCTACTCTGCCCTAATGCCTGACTATTGGTATTGGTTTGTTTGTGTCCCACTAACTTAGCAGTTCAGCAAAAGAGGCCAATAGAATAAGTACCTGACTTAAAAATAAGTACTGAGGTCGATTTAATTGACTAAACCCTCCAAGGCAGTGCTTCAGCATGTCCATGATAAGTGTTGGTGCTACATAAGAAGCACCCAACACACTCTGTAAAGTGGTTGGCAATTAGAAAGAGCATCCAGTGATAGAAACCATACCAAAACTGATAAATGGAGCTTGGTCAGCCCGTCAAACCATCCAACCTATACCAGTGTGTAAACCATGTTAGATGATGATGAAAATTATTTAGAAAAGTTTTAATGTAAACAAGAGTACTTAGAGAGCACAAACCTCCATCAAGGCAACACCAGCATCCTCTCAATGATTAGCCAGAGATAATTTTTAAAATGAGAATATCTGAAATAAACTTGTCTGTTCTCACAAATGAGGATACTAAAAATGAACCTGATCGCTCTCAACAATTAAAGAAACAGGAAAAATAATCCAGAATCCTTGTCTGGTACCAGATTGATCCCAAAATATAATCAGTTTGTGCCAGTCATGAGGCCAAACATCCCTGAAAGTTTCATCCGAATCCATTCAACGGTTCTTGAGATATCTTGTCCACAGACAAACAAACAAACGCAACTGAAAACAATACCTCTGCCTGCACTAAGGCAGAGGTAATAAATAAGTGATTTTGTGTCAGAGCAGCAGAGGTGGTTTCAAGCTGGTTGGTATCAAAAGGGTTAAAATGTATAAATGTATGTTTCTTGTCTTGTGTTTTAACATATAAATTCATTTTATTTTTATGTTATATTATCCAGGTTAGTTTTGCGGTTGGATTTTATGTGGGGGCCTATGCTGACCAATATTATTCTGTACGTATTCAGATTTCTTCCTTTTTGCATATGGTTATTTAGCAATATGTAATTAATATTTCTTTTACCTGATGTTAATATGTATTAGATTATTTTGTGAACCCATGTGTTTTGTATAAATTGTTGGATTTATACACACACACACACATGTATATGATCATCATTTAATGTGTGTCTTCCCTGCTGGCATGGGTTAAATGGTTTGATAGGAGCTGGCAAGCCAGAGTACTGCACCTATCTCCACTGTCTGCTTTGGCATGGTTTTTAAAGTGGGAATAGCCTTCCAAAACCAACCACTTTAGAGTGTGGACTGGATGCTTTTTATATAGGAGTTTTTGTTACATCAATGGGTGGTCCTGGGCAGCTCTGTGTTGCAGTGGAAGGGGCCAAAACTCTTACAGAACTATTTCATTGCCTAATGAGACTGCAACTTTTGCATTAGGAAACAGGTTACAGCAGAACCCTGAGCATACAAGTGTTTGCCTTAAACGATAAAACTATATATATATATTGGCACAGGCATGACTGTAGTTAAGTATTTTGCTTCCCATCCACATGGTTTTGGATACTTTGTGTAAGCATCTACTGTAGCCCCAGGCCAGCTAGTGACTAGACAGTGGATTTGGTAGATGGAAACTGAAAGAAGCCTATTGTATGTGTGTGTGGCATAAGAGGAATCAAATGTAGCATGCGAGTGAGAAGACTACATTGGTTTGGACATGTGATGCATATGAATGAAGACAGCTGCATAAAGAAGTGCCAGTCACTGAAAGTGGAGGGTACCCATGGAAGAAGGAGACCCAAGAAGACCTGGGACGAAGTGGTAAGGATGTTGGACCTCACACAAGAAATGATAATAGATTGAGATGTCTGGCAAAACGAAGTTCTTGAGAAGACCCACCTACGTCAATGAAACTGAGTTCTAGAATCACTGTGTTCCACCCACACATAAGAAAACTTTTCACACACCCTACCCCAACAAACCAAATTACATCTCTTCTTCACATCTCCTCCTTCGTGCACTATGCTTATCTCTCACTCCCCAATCCTGTCCTCATGACCCTGTTCACTCTATCATTGCTATCCAGTAGCTCTCCACCTCCACATACCCAAATTTTCACCAATCACTACATTCTCCTCCCCCACACACTGCTGATGCTCCTTTAGCAATACTGTATCACTTATATTATGACCTCCGTACCCCAAGGGTATACCCTAGCATTTGCCACCTTCACTCTCTTCTTTTATTCGACCATCCCATTTATATTCTGATCCCCGTCCCATGTAAGTATGCTTAGCATTTTCCCACCATCTCTCCAAAATTCCAGGCATACTCAGTCCACTCTGTTGAGTGGTTGGTGTTAAGAAGGGCATCCATCTGTAAAACCCCTGCCAAAACAGACAGAAGTCTGGTGCAGGCTTCTGTCTGGCCAGCTCCTGACAAACCATCCAACCCATGCCAGCATGGAAAGAGGATGTTGAACAATGATGATATTCTGCAAAAACATGTCTGGGCATTACCTTGCTTGTAGATGGTGAGGGTTGGCAACAGGTAGAGCACCGGCTGTAGAAAATCTGCTTCAGTAAACTCCATCCAACTCATGCTGGTATGGAAAACTGGATGTTAAAAAATGATGATGATGGTATATATGTGTGTGTAGTGTCTTTAAGATTCAATTATTTCATCATTGATGCCTTTTTTTTTTACACTTAGTTACCAAAAATTCCTGGGCCAATGGATTTGTATGAAAAAATCAAAGTAGAATTAGAAAAATACAAGAAAGAGAAACCTGGACCTGGTAAAAGTTAATGGATGTCAGCTTATTTCAGCACATTTTACAGAAACTGATTAACATGAAAAAAATTGTGATTTTAATGATCTGGCTGAGGAGTTGGTTAAGTTTCTTTTTCCTTTTAATAAATTTGATTTTGTGATGTTTTCATAACTGTGATATATAAAAATAGGAGTAAATAAAAAGATTGTTTAATGAAATATTTTTGTTCGTTTTATATTTGCATGGGTGTGTGTGTTTTTATGCTCAGTTATAATAAAAACAATTTTACATTAATCTGATGGTTACTTTATACTTTTGTAGAGTACAAATTTTTCATTCTTTAACAAGAATATTGTTGACAGTGACTTTGAAGTTTTGACCAGTTAAGCTAGTGTGTTCTGATGTGAGTGCTTTTGGAGTGGTTGGCATTAGGTAGGGCATCCAGCTATAGAAACCATGCCAAATCAGATTGGAACCTGCTGCAGCTCCATGGCTTACCAGCTTTCGGTCAAACCATCCAACCCATGCCAACATGGAAAACGGACGTTAAATGATGATGATGATGATGATGACTGGCATGGAAGATGGACATTAAATTTGTGGATTGATTTCCATTCTGCTTTATTGAAATTCAAGTTGGATATGACTTTCTTTAGGTTGCCAAGATGACAGGCAGTACTCTGGAAACAAAATAGCAACAGCTGTAATCTTTAATTCTGGGATCTGCTATTTTTATTGCTATTATCTCTGCCACTTCTTTTTCCTTTTGCTTTTCCTCTTCTGTACTGACCCATTCCCACTATAAAGTATAGCCTTATAGTCATCAGTATCTGGAGATTGATACAAAGTATTGGTAATCCATACTCGCCACATTTTTGTAATGTACCAATATGATGATGAGCCAAAAGTCAACATCAAACCCTATATCTCTGGCTATGATCCCTGAGATCCATGTATGATGAGACCAGGTACATGATGCACCTGCTCTATCTCTTCTTTCCTGATTCTCAGTCTTAAAGGCTGGACACATGCTTCTCTATGCTTTGCCCCAGTTGGTGGAATACACATTAACCAGGCCTTCTAAGGGCATGCATGAACTCTCTTTATTTTAATAAAAAATAGTAGTACATCACCTTCATCCTCACTCCTTTCTGGATAAAATTGTCAGGCAAGAATGTATTGTCTTTGGTAACACATCTCATTCATTCATTGTCCTTTTTCCTCAGCTGGTCCATGTCACTCATTTTGACTCTCAACACAAAAGATGGAATGTTGTTAGTAGCTCTTAACCACTACGCCATATAGTGTAGTGGTTAAGAGTGTGGGCTACTAACCCCAAGATTCCGAGTTCAATTCCAGGCAGTGACCTGAATGATAATAATAATAACAACATCGAAAAATACCTTAGGAATGAGAACCCAGGTTCGAAATTCCCCCAAGACACCTGATGAAGGCTGGAGGGTATATCAGCTGAAACATTGTGTTAACAACAAACAAGATGAGGACAAATATCCATCAATTGTAAATAATGTTTGTGTTGTTGGTGTTCTTGCTGTTTTATTATTTCTATTCAAATTAATGGTTCCCACAATATTAATTTTTTTTTTTGTGTCCCCCTCCATTGTATGACAGTTTAAACTTACTCTGTTTGATATCTTTTATTTTTTTAATTTTCATTGTTCTCTTTTTTTTATTAAATTCTGTTTTACCATTTGAAAATAATTTGAAGGCTGTTTACATTGTAGAAGTTACTGCTACGGCCACTCTCATGACAGTGTTCCATAACAGTAACATGTTTTCCATTTTACAATTCATGTAAATATTACAAAGGACTATTTGCTAAAAATACATAAGCATTAAAAAAATCTAAAGAAGGAAAAACTTTTCTTCTACCCACGTAATGAGTGGATCTCAAACAATTGTAAAAACTTTGGTTAGTAAAACTGGAACACAAAATAAAGTAGCTTTTCCATTAAAAATTACTTTGCGGTAGAGTTCTAATACAAATGTAGTTTCATTCAGGTATTCAATGATTTATAGTATGGACATAGTGTTATGCATTTTGGTGAAGATCGTCATTGACTGAATTGATTTTGGTTTTTAGTTGCTATTTATTTTAACTTCTTGAAGGGTGAAAGACAAGGTTTACTCTGGTGGGATTTGAGCTCAGAATCTAAAAATATAATTGCTCCAAACATCTTGTTTGATGTTCTACTAATTCCATTACCCATTGCCCTTCTCATCATGATGATATTGGTTTCAAATTTTGGCACAAGGCCAGCAAGTCAACTGTATCAACTTGTCCAGAATTTGAACTCAGAATGTAAAGACAGGCAAAATGCTGCTTAGCATTTTGCCTGATGTGCTATCAATTCTGCCAGCTTACTGCCTTAATAATAATAATAATCATCCTTTCTATTATAGGCACAAAGCCTGAAATTTTGGGGGCCAGTTGATTAGATTAACTGTAGCATGCAACTGGTACGTAATTTATCAACCCTGAAAAGATGAAAGGCAAAGTTGACCTTGGCGAAATTTGAACTCAGAACATAAGAACAGACGAAATGTTGCTCAGCATTTTGCCCGGTGTGCTAATGATTCTGCCAGCTCGTCACCATAATAATAATAATAATCCTTTCTACTAGAAGCACAAGGCCTCAAATTTTGGGGATGGGATTAAGTCGATTACATCGACCCCAGCGCATAACTTATACCTATTTAATCAACTCCGAAAGGATGAAAGGCAAAGTCAACCTTGGCGGAATTCGAACTTAGAATGTAGCAACAGATGAAATACTGCTAAGCATTTTGCCTGGCGTGCTAACAATTCTGCCAGCTCACCGACATAATATTATAATTATAATAATAATAATCCTTTCTACTAAAGGCACATGGCCTGAATTTGGTGGGAGGGGGATTAGTCGATTACATCGACCCCCAGTATTTCACTGGTACTTAATTGACACCGAAAGGATGAAAGACAAAGTTGACCTTGGAGGAATTTGAACTCAGAATGTAAAGACAGATGAAATGCTGCTAAGCATTTCACCCAGTGTGCTAATGATTCTGCCAGCTCACTGCCTTAATAATAATAATAATTCTTTTTATTAACAAGACCTGAAATTTTATGGGAAGGGAGTTAGTCAATTACACTGACCCCAGTGCTCAACTTGAACCTATTTTATTGGCCCTAAAAGGATAAAAGTAAAGTTGAACTCAGAATGTAAAGGGCTGAAAGAAATACGATAAAGCATTTTATGTGATGCACTAATGATCATGTCAGCTCCCCACTTTAATAATAATGATGATGATACCATTCTATATTTTTGAGATGAGGAATTATGTACATTATTTATCATGGATGGACAGGTGTCCTCACCTTGTTGTTACGACAATGTTTCAGCTGATGTACTCTCCAGCCTTCATCAGGTGTTCTGGTGGGATTTTGAACCCGACCCTTTATTTGAATAATGGGGTACACTGCTCTCATTCCTAAGGTATTCTTTTTTGCTGGTGTTATTTTTTTCTGTTGATATTATTTCCCAAGTTCCTGCCTGGGATTGAACTTAGAATCCGAGGGTTAGTAGCCCTTGCTCTTATCCACTATGTTATATGCTTGTACGGGCTACTAACCCTCGGATTCTGAGTTCAATCCCAGGGGCTTGGGAAATAATACCAACAGAAAAAATAACATCAGCGAGAAAAGAATATCTTAGGAATGAGAACAGAGTGTCCCATTTATCAAATAAAGGGTTGGGTTCAAAATTCCACCAGAACACCTGATGAAGGCTGGAGAGTACATCAGCTGAAACATTGTGGTAACAACAAGGTGAGGACACCTGTCTGTCCATTGTAAATAACAATGATTATGATAATAATAAAACACAAGGCCAGTAATTTCGAAGAAAGGGATTAGTCTATGAGTATTTACAATGATAGAGTTCAAAGGAAGTGACTTTAATCATGGAATATTTTACAATTAAAAAATAATAATAATAATGAAACAAATGTAGTTTGTTAAGAGCTGCATTTTTGTTGTAGAGGATTGTTGAGTAGACATAGCTATTTGCTATCAGAAAAATTTGATGTGTTTGAAGGAAGATTTTCAATAGAATTGACTGGGGTTGTATTGTCACTTGCAGAGTTCAAAGATGTTTGGGTATTCTGTGTTTTTGCCAGAGTTATAAGAGCTTCTGCAGCTTCATAAGCAGCTTCCATATTGTGATGAAACTTTTTGATAGATCTGTAAGAATCGGGTAATTTCTTCCGTTTTTTGGGATGTGATGCCATTTGTGATGTTGTTTTGAATACTGTTGGAACATAATCGATGTGATCTGGGTCATCAACAGGTTTTCCTGAATAATAATAACAGTCAAGTTAGTAATTGAAAGATACTTGAGAATTAGACGGTAATTTTCCTGATTATCAACTTCATCATTAGAGATGTTAACAAGTTTATTGTATGTATTGCTTAAGTGCACTACAGTTGATTGGAATAGGGTAAAAAGGAGGAACAGAAAGCAACAATAAATTAAGTAAAGAAAGACAACAATGCTTGCCAAAAATGTATGCACAGTACACAGAATGAAATACAAAAAGACAATACTGTTTCAATCAGTTTGATATCTTATTATCATCAATTTTCCTGGATATGTACAAAGACCCAGACTAGATTTGACTCAGGAAACATTATTTCTAACCTAAGAATAATAATATTCTTGTACATTTGGTCACCAGTGAAGGTACATTCTAAAAATATTATTATTTTCATAGTTTATAAATAAAGCTTCCTAACCCAAATCCACTCTGGTGCTGTGTAAATTCAAGAACAAAACATTAGATAGTGATTGGTGATAAAACCTATTGAAATATAGTGTGGGTGTAAATACAGCAAAATATATTTTTGTCTCTAAATATGAGATCACTAATTAAGGAAAAGGAAATATCTTATTAGCAGTAAGTTATCTCAAACAAGTAGACATTAAATTTTCAGCAGTTTGAGATTTTCAAATGATTGACTTATATTTAAAGTCATAAATTAGATCAATCAAGCTAAGTGAATTGTGTTGTGACCAGTGCCAGTGACATGGAAAAGACACCCAGTACACTCTGTGAAGTGGTTGGCATTAGGAAGGGCATCCAGCCATAGAAACTAAGCCAAAATAGATGATTGGAGCCTGGTGCAGTCAAACTGTCTAACCCATGCCAGTATGGAAAATGTATGTTAAATGATGATGATACAAAGTAAAAATCTTAAAGAAAATGTGAAATAATTTGTTTTTAATGATTGAACTTGAAGTAGATAAAGCTATAAATGACAGCATGTAAGTATTAGGTTAAAAAGCCTTTTGGATAGAAAAAGTCAGAAGTTGCCTTTGATTTTTTTTGTGTCTACAGGGTTTTTTCAGTATTTTTTGTTCTAAATTATCCTTTTATCTACCTATTCTCTGATGAATCCCTTAACAAATTCTATTTCTACATACATTGTATTTCTAGGTTGAGTACAATTCAGGACTACTTCTGAGACACAAAGTCAAATATCATTGAAGAAAAATACAGGTCCTAAGTTCCATCTCAGTACACACACACACACATAAATATATATATATATATATATATATATAC
>NC_068983.1:35494842-35495928 GCF_001194135.2 Octopus bimaculoides | reverse complement strand
GTAGGATTTTCGAGCGAGATCGTTGCCAGTGCCCCTGGACTGGCTTGTGCGGGTGGCACATAAAAGACACCATTTCGAGCGTGGCCGTTTTCGTGCGGGTGATACGTAAAAGCACCCACTACACTCTCTGAGTGGTTGGCGTTAGGAAGGGCATCTAGCTGTAGAAACTCTGCCAAATCAGACTGGAGCCTGGTGTTGCCATCCGGTTTCACCAGTCCTCAGTCAAATCGTCCAACCCATGCTAGCATGGAAAGCGGACGTTAAACGATGATGATGATGATGATGATACACACACACACATAATGGCGGTGCCCTAGCATGGCCACAGCTTGTGAGCTGAAACTAGATAAAATAAAAAAATAAAATATAAAATTTATGTGTGTGTGTGTGTGTGTGTGTGTGTTCGCGTGCGTATGTGTGTGTATATACACACACACACACATATCTTATATCAATGGGAACAGATGCTGCAAGCCTTGCATAGCTGAGAGAGCAAGAATCCAAGGATCCTCAAAGACTCCCTGGAACCAAGATTATTATATTTCTGGTATGAGATTTATATCCCCAGCCTTCATTTCAAACGCTACATGCTGCAAGCATGCGATTCCTCATTCATTGATTAGATCTGGAAAAGTCCATGCAACCTAAGAGTGGAGGGCATAACTACAGGGTTTTACCCCTTAGACTTTGGGAGGTCATAACTTTCAGAAAAATGAATATTTTTTAATGAAATTTTCTATGCATATAGTATTTACTATGTAGAATCCGAATATACAAATACAACATAAATTTAGTCACTGTTTCAGTACGTGTTTGTGTTCTTCATTGATCTTATGTGAAAACAAAACCGACGTATACGACAACTATGTAAAATATATTTGTGTACTTTTTCTGTTTATTCTTAATCTTCGTGTTTTTGCAAGACTGAAAAAAAAAGTTTCGGAAAGCTAACATTTTAAAATTCTTCGGGAAGCGACACTGTGATAGTTTCTATATTTAACCGTGCGTGTATATTCCTATTTTTGCTCCTGTTCTCTTCTACTTCTCTACTAGAAACGTTTACTTTGGAATTTACTGCATGTTATT
>NC_068983.1:35491332-35494602 GCF_001194135.2 Octopus bimaculoides | reverse complement strand
CAAATATGGACGACTTGCTCCGAAACACCACCGAGTGGGGAACGCTTCTCAAAATTAACCTGCAGTTGTCTCCTTCAAAATTCCTACATGCTCGAAATGTACATACATCAAGGTATAAAATTTCACGAAAAAATATTAATTTTCCTGGAAATTAAGAAGAATTTAAGTGGACTCTGTTGGAATTTCCGAAAATTGTCCCCCACCCCCATTCCAAAACATATTCGGATTCTACATAGTAAATACTATATGCATAGAAAATTTCATTAAAAAATATTCATTTTTCTGAAAGTTATGACCTCCCAAAGTCTGGGGGGTAAAATCCTGTAGTTATGCCGAGTGGAGTTCTCCACTTGCTGATTTATCCTCGTACAGACTGTCAACTGAACTGGTCTAAGGGAGGTAACCCATCTTCCTTGACCCGGATTGTTTATCCTTCTCAATCTCGTGTGTGCTGGTACATCTGTAGCGCTGCTTCTAAGTTATGTATTATATGTGCAGCTTCATTTTTTCCCTTCTTTTTTCTCTCTTCTCTTTATTTTTTTTGTTATAAGCAATAGATGAGCATAATGTCAAAAATGAACCTACACGCATCCTGATGTAGCTAAGTAATATATTGATTACCAACCTATAGCCTGTTGTTAATTTTGGGTCCTAGTCTGTGTATGGGTATAGCTTCCTTAATTCTTAAATTACCCAAATTTCTTTCATTGGCCTCAATTATGACTGTTATGATTTTGTCAGTGTTTCGGCATCTGTCTAGATGTTTTCTGAAGGAGGAGGCTCTTGTGTTCTGATGTTCTTTGATGCGGACGTGTAACGGTCTTGTGCTACCCACATAGAACTTGTTGCATTTGTTACATTGTATTCTATACACAACATTTAGCCATTGGCATAAATCTGTGTCACGGATGGGACAGTTTGTTAGTGTGCACTGATTGTTGTCCCTTGTTCGTTTCTTTGCGAGGTGTCCTCTAAGAGAGGGGCCGGAGTGGGCTAGTTGTATGTCTAGCCCTTCTCTTCTTGTGGCTCTTCAGATGGCTGTAGTTATCCTCTCACTAAAATGGGGTATTTTAAAGAAGTATGTGTTGCTGGGTTTTCTATGTGTTAAGCACGTTGGTCGTCTTGGATACTTAAGCCGATTTATAATGGATCTAGGATACCCATTGGTTTTCAATATATCTAGGAAGCGTGTTGTATGGGTCACTTTGTCCTCCATTCTGCTGCACTTGCCTTGGATGTGTGCAAGTTCATTTCTGGTGTAACTTATTTTGGCACCGAGTGGAAATGATAAATTGTATTGGACAAACATATCTCTACTGGCTGCTTTCCTTTAGAACTCAGTGTGGATCTCCCCTTCTTCCGTTATATTCAGTTTGAAGTCAAGTTGTTATAGTGATCTAGTGATATCGGGATGTTCTATAGTGAACTGTATGTTCATGTCCATGTTATTGAACATTGTGAATATTCTTTCAGCCTCTTCACGGGAGGATGTGAGTATGAGGATGTCATCTATGTACCTGGTGAAGAAGGCGCATGAGTGGCAGATGTTGAGTGCTCGACATTCCAAGACGACCAACATGCTGAACACATAGTAAACCCAGCAACACATGCTTCCTTAAAATACCTCATTTTAGTGAGAGGATAACTACAGCCATCCGAAGAGCCATAAGAAGAGAAGGGCTCGACATACAATTAGCCCGCTCCGGCCCCTATCTGAGAGGACACCTTGCAAAGAAACGAACAAGGGACAACAATCAATGCACACTAACAAACTGTTGATTGCTTAACAAACAGTTTGTATTATAGTGCATTGTTGTACCATTCAAAACTTTTTATTCTTTACAAACAATACACAATGCTTCAAGCAAACTACAATACTCTCATACATGTATATATATATATATATATATATATATATATATATATATATATATATATATATGCATGTATGTATGTGTGTGTGTATATGCTTGTGTGTCTGTGTTTGTCCTCTCAGCATCGCTAGGCAACCAATGCTGGTGTGTTTATGTCCTCGTAAATTAGCGGTTCGGCAAAAGAGACCGATAGAATTAGTACTAGACTGACAAAGAATAAGTCTTGAGGTCTATTTGCTTGACTAAAGGTGGTGCTCCAGCATGGCTGCAGTCAGATGACCGAAACAAGTAAAAGAATAAAAGAATATATGTGTGTGTGTGTATGTGTGTATGTATGTTTGCAGTGCTCCAGTATGGTTGCAGTCTAATGACTGTAACAAGTAAACGATAAAAGATATATATTCACACACATACACATATATAAATATAAACATATTCTTTTATTCTTTAATTTGTTTCAGTCATTTGACTGTGGCCATGCTGGAGCACCACCTTTTAATCGAAGAAATCAACCCCTAGACTTATTCTTTGTAAGCCTGGTGCTTATTCTATTGGTTTCTTCTGCTGAACTGCTAAGTTATGTGGATATAAATACATCAGCATTGGTTGTCAAGCAATGGTGTGGGGGACAAATACAGACACAAACACACTCCTATAAATATATATATGTGTGTGTGTGTGTGTGTGTATGTGTGTGTGTGCGTGTGTGTATGTGTGTGTATGCATGTGTGTGTGTGTTTGTGTGTGTATGACAAGCTTCTTTCAGTTTCTGTCTACAGAATCCATTTACAAGGCTTTGGTCAGCCCGAGGCTATAGAAGAAGACACTTGCCCAAGGTGCCACACAGCAGGACTGAAACCTGGAACCGTGTGGTTGGGAAGCAAGCTTCTTACCTCATAGCCACACCTATGCCTATGTATGTAATATTTTACACACACATATTGATTTTATCTTGAAGAGTTCAGTTAAACAAATGAAAGCACTAATTAAGAAGAATTATCCAAAATTCTGACTGCCTCCTTTTCTTAATATACAATATCAGTACACCACTTCAAACACTCTATATATATATCATCATCATCATCATCATCATCATCGTTTAACGTCTGCTTTCCATGCTAGCATGGGTTGGACGACTTGACAGAGGACTGGTGAAACCAGATGACAACACCAGGCTCCAATTTAAATTTGGCAGAGTTTCTACAGCTGGATGCCCTTCCTAACGCCAACCACTCAGAGAGTGTAGTAGGTGCTTTTACGTGTCACCTGCACGAAGGCCAGTCAGGCGATACTGGCAACGGCCACGCTTGAAATGGTGTCTTTTATGTGCCACCCGCACAAGCCAGTCCAGAGGCACTGGCAACGATCTCGCTCGAAAATCCTACGGAGGCCAGTC
>NC_068983.1:35484836-35485323 GCF_001194135.2 Octopus bimaculoides | reverse complement strand
TATATATATATATATATATATATATATATATATATATATATATGTGTGTGTATATATGTATTGGGTTGTCCCATAGATAATGTGGGTTTTTTTAATACTTCTTTTATTTTTCAGAATTAAGATAAACAAAGTTCTTTTTCAATCTATCTAAAATATACTCTCTGTCATTTTCTACAATGCTCTTCCATTTATCTGATAGACTTGCAAGGACCCTCTTCCAAAATTCACTTGTCCGTGATGAAAAATACTCCTCCAGTACTGTTCTGACCTCATCTACAGAATTCATAGTTTTTCCGTCCAAATGATTTTGAAGACTGCAGAATAAATGATAATCAGATGGGGCAACGTCTCGTGAATATGGTAGGTGGGGCATCGTTTCCTATTCAAACTGCTCCAGCTTCTGGAATGTCATCCTCGCTGTATGTGGCCAAACATTATCCTGATGGAAGAACACTCTTCGTCTTGAAACTAGCGATGGTCGTTTTCC
>NC_068983.1:35472426-35482991 GCF_001194135.2 Octopus bimaculoides | reverse complement strand
AAGATAGCAAAGGAAGAAAAGAGAGAAAGGCTGGGAATAGTAAGGAAGGAGTAGAGAGAGAAAATAAGCAAGAGCATATAGTAAACGTGCATAAAATTTAGATTGCGCATATATGCGTATACAAAAATGTGTATAGCATCACGCATATAGATACATATGTTGATATGTACGCAAATAGTTACGATCATAACCTTGTACATGCGCATGTACACATACAAGTATATGTGTGAATGCGAACCTAATCGCTGGCAGAAACGTTAGCACGCCGGGCGAAATGCTTAGCGGTATTTCGTCTGCCACTACGTTCTGAGTTCAAATTCCGCCGAGGTCGACTTTGCCTTTCATCCTTTCGGGGTCGATAAATTAAGTACCAGTTACGCACTGGGGTCGTGTAATCGACTTAATCTCCTTGTCTGTCCTTGTTTGTCCCCTCTATGTTTAGCCCCGTGTGGGCAATAAAGAAATAGGAAACTTAAATAGATATTTACCCAGAGATATTATATTAAGAAAACAGTTACAATATTTGCTCTTTCATAAAAAAAACGCAACGGTTTATTTAATAGACTGATGTATTATTCTACCAATTAAATTATTTTGTAATAGGAAAAAAAAAACCTGTCCTTTGTATTTTTTGAGAGCAAATTAGCAAGTTTCTTTTCATCCCTGGCAATTTCATAACTACTCTTCTTACACGTCACTTAATAACGTGTGTACATATCGTTATTGTGTATACAGATGCATTTGTGTGCGTCGCCTCTCTCACAGAAACCTGCATAGTTGAGTTCTCTCAACTTAAAATGAAATTAAAAAGCGATAGAGAAGAATTTTTGAGGTGATATAAATTTGTTAAGTGATTAAATTGATAGCCATATCAAAGACAATGCATCATAAATCGACACGTTTGTCGAGTTTTAAGGCATCCAAAGTTATTTCCCTTGGATTGCTATACGAAACGTCAACGTACTATGTATATAAGACATCTCATTGAGTTAGAAAAAAACTGCAGGCTGCTGTATACACAAAACGAGTACAAGATCTCCAGAGAAGGGTGTACTCGAGTCAGTTACTGATGATACTGATACATTCTCCAGCATCGTAGGAAGACTATCAAGCTAACAAAACACCCAGCAGAATGCGTTGTTGTCTTATACCTTCCGAGTTCAAATCCCGCTTAGAAAAACTTTGCTTTTCATCCTCCCTGGGTTAATGATAAAATAAAGTACCAATGAAACACTGGAGTTGCTATAATTGACTAACCCTTCCCCACCAAATCTCTGGTTTTGTGCCTATCTTAGAAGCAATTAATTATACACTAAGTTATTGTCTTTCGTTTCCTGTTTACTGCTTGGTGAATTATGCTAGTCGGTATTAAGCGTCTTGGTTACGGAACCTGACAGGATACGAACCATCAATTCTTTTTGGTTTAGTGCGACACTGTCAGCTAGCATAAATGTTTAACATCCCACTTGTAAGCAATGTGTAATTGCGATTACATTTCGTTCCTTCGCTTGACATGGAAGTTGAAATGTAAGCCAACGTTTGTAACCGATACAAAATGAAATCACTAAGCGAGCCAATGAGGAACTGATCAGAAACAACAACCAAGTGTCCCTCAATAAACACCCTATAATCTTAGAAAAAGGACACGTTTTATAACGCAGTTTAAGTTGCTTGAAGCTACATAACAACGACAACTAAAGTTCCTCTTTAGGACCAGCAAGTACTTATGTCCTACTCAGTTTCAAAGGTAAAGGGGACGCTTTAGATACAAATAATTACAGAGGTACCAAGTTGTTGGATCAGGTAATGAAGGTCACGGAGAGGGTCATAGCCCAACAAATTAGGGAGAAAGTCAGTCTAGATGAAACGCAGTTTGGGTTCGTGCCTGGTAAGACATCTGCAAGAGAAATACCTAGCCGATGATAAACCTCTGTATCTGGCTTTCGTTGACATGGAGAAAGCCTTTGACAGGGTCCCCTGATCCCTTATCTGGTGATCAATGAGGAAACTAGGGATAGATAAATGGTTAGTGAGAGCTGTGCAAACCATGTACAGGGATGCTGTCAGTAAGGTGAGTGTTGGCAACGAGTACAGTGAAGAATTCCGAGTAGGGGTAGGGTTCCAGTCCTCAACCCCCTCTTATTCATCATAGCTCTCCAGGCAATAACAGAGGAATTCAAGACAAGATGCTCCTGGGAGCTCCTGTATGCTGACGACCTTGCTCTAATTGCTGAGTCACTATCAGAACTCGAGGAGAAGTTTCAGGTATGGGTGCAAGGACTAGAATCGAAGGGCCTTAGAGTCAACCTAGCTAGAACCAAAGTCTTAATAAGTAGGAAGGCAGACAAACCACAAATCCCTTCAAGTAGATGGACCTGCTCGATCTATAGAAAAGCCGTAAGTAGAAACTCCATATGAAGGCGGCAAGCTGGCAGAAACGTTAGCACGCCGGGCGAAATGCTTAGCAGTATTTCGTCTGCCGCTATGCCGAGGTCGACTTTGCCTTTCATCCTTTCGGGGTCGATTAAATAAGTACCAGTTACGCACTGGGGTCGATATAATCGACTTAATCCGTTTGTCTGTCCTTGTTTGTCCCCTCTGTGTGTAGCCCCTTGTGGACAGTAAAGAAATAAGAAACTCCATAAGATGTACCCAGTGTAAGCTATGGACACATAAGAGGTGCAGCAATATCAAAGGGATGCTAACTGGGAAGATAGTTTTTGTATATGGCAAATGCTCAGGTGCTATGAGCACTGAAAATGTGCAGAGAACAGCTTCTGTCACATTCCAGGGAGAAAAGCTACTAGTTAATAGCTTCCGTTATCTAGGTTACCAAGTCAGTAGCAGGGGTGGATGCTCTGAAAGTGTAGCTGCTAGAATAAGAATAGCCTGGACAAAGTTCAGAGAGCTCCTACCTCTTCTGGTGACAAAAGGCCTTTCGCTCAGAGTAAAAGGTAGACTGTATGATGCATGTGCGCGAACAGCCATGCTACATGGCAGTGAAACATGGGCTGTGACAGCTGAGGATATGCGTAAGCTTGCAAGTAATGAAGCGTGTATGCTCCGCTAGATGTGTAATGTCAGTGTGCATAGACGACAGTGTAAGTGCCCTGAGAAAAAAGTTGGATTCAAGAAGAATCAGATGTGGTGTGCAAGAGAGATGACTGCGCTGGTATGGTCATGTGTTGCGAATGGATGAGGACATCTGTGTGAAAAAGTGTGACACCCAAGCAGTGAGGGAACCTGTAGAAGAGGTAAACCCAGGAACACCTGGGATGAGGTGGTGAAGCCCGACCTTCGAACATTGGGCCTTACCGAGGCAATGAGAAGTGACCAGGACTTTTGGAGATACGCTGTACTTGAGAAGACCCGACCAGCCAAGTGAGACCATAGCCCATGGCTTATGCCAGTGGGTGTAACCAGCCCATTTATGAATACCCCTCATTCATTGGACAATAAACCTTGCTTGTGAAGACCTACTGAGGCAAGTGAAATCAAAATCAAAATTGCTGACGTGGCCGATGACAGTACCACCTGATTGGCACTCGTGCCAGTGGAATGTTAAAAGCACATCCGAGCGTGATCGTTGCCAAGGCCACGGATTGGCTCCCGTGCCAGTGATACGTGAAAAGCATCATTCGGTCGTGATCGTTGCCAGCGTCACCTTACCGGCACATGTGCTGGTGGCACGTGAAAAACAACATTCGAGCGTGGTCGTTGCCAGTGCCGCCGGACTGGCTCCCGTGCAGGTAACACGTAAAAACACCTTTTGGGGTGGTCGTTGCTAGAACCGCCTGACTGGCCCTCGTGCAGGTGGCACGTACACTCTCGGAGTGGTTGGCGTTAGGAAGGGCAGCCAGCTGTAGAAACTTTGCCAGATCAGATCGAGCCTGGTGCAGCCTCTGGCTCACCAGTCCTCAGTCAAACCGTCCAACCCACGCCAGCATGGAAAGCAGACGTTAAACGATGATGATAATGAAGAATCTGGTAGGCAGCTGAGACGAAACAGGGCCCACATCCACCCAACACCAGAGCTTTCAAGGATGAGATGCACAACACCTCCAACATCAGTGACAACACCAACAAGAACTACAACACCCACAGCGGATGACGGCACACACAGAATCCGTGCTTCTACAGAATCATCACCTCAACGAACACCAACCACCCATCAGCAGCCCAACAACACATCAACACTACGCACATCTCAGACATCAGTGCGGAGCACAAGATCCACCTGATGGAGACCGAATATTTTACCACCCAATCGATACCGTTAAAGGAAGAAAAAAAGTAAATAGTAACTAGTTCTGCTAGATTAGGAAGCAGAAAACCACGTGTGTGGGCAGAACAATCTCACGGTTTCTGCTGCAGGATTGCCACCCTTGCGCTGACAATCCATTAGTGTAAGGGAGATTACTTCTATATTTTTTTTCATTGCCAAAAGATCCTTTTTCAAGAAGGGATGTTATATGTTCATATCTATGTGTATGCGTAAGCATACGTATATATGAATGCATCCCCACTATTAGTACTATTTTGTTAAGCGCATTTAGTAAACAGTATGAACTGTGAATAAAGCGAATACGCACAGTGTGTATCACTCCGCTATACATATACAGTTTGTAAACATGCCAAGTAAATAAAGACATAGAATCATAATAACACCTTCAATGAGTTGTTTATTGTCCCAACACGAACCAAAAGAATACATAACACCAACTCTTGTCTTACAGAAAAGCACTGTTTCTTTTACTTATGTCTTTTATCGCTCCTAGAACGGCCTTCATACAAGAATTTATTAGCTGCATGCCCTTTCCATCAAGGTCTACCCGATCCACTTTCATCTCTTCTCCTTTCGTAATCTTATGATATGCATCCCATCTGCCAGACCCTGCGCTAATGACTATGCCTGACCCTTTCTTCTCAGGACTGAAGCCCCCCTCCTTGTCAACAAACATTAATTTACAGATAGTTCGAGGTATACATCAACCACATCAATCTCACTAATCGGAAAGCGGTCCTTCATCCTTTGTTTGATATACGAACTAAAATTTAGGGATGAAATTTGACTTCGATCATGTGTATTGATGTAAGGATGGACGAAATAAAATAGACATTTTGATCTCGTTTATTACTTAGATATGACATCTGAGAGACATTTTTGTAAGGTAGAGCAAGAACACTTTCGGTCCTTCAGAGTGGAGGGATCCTCTCAAAATATTAGGTTGCTGTGAGTCTTTTTAAACTTTGTCATTTATTTATTTTTTAAGGAGGTGTTCCTTAGTCGTCGATCTCTCTTTGGTTTTCTGAGCCCTGGACCTATGCCTGCATAAAGGGTCAGGAAAACATGAAGTGGATATGAGTTGTTGTTTTGCGCCGGTGTTTCTGGCCAACCTTGTTTGAGAAAATGCATGATCAAAAACATTCTAAATATGAAAACCACAACTTTTTACGGATATCTAGAACTACATTATCCATATTCCGTATTTAAAATACTGGGATTTTATTTGTGGAATATTTGTTTGTTATTTCAAGTTGATCAAGCGACTATGTTGAAGGTCCCTAACTGGCTCAAGATCTTGTATCAAGGAATTGTGATGGAAATGGAACTAATAAATAGGTCGTTACTGTTGTTGACAATGACGGTTGTGATGGTGTTGATGATAACGGTGGTGGTAGTGGTGGTTGAGAGGGATGATGATATTGGTGATGGTGGTGATGCTGCTGCTGTTGCTAATGGTCGAGTTTCCAAGATCTCTATTTAGGTTCGTTAACTTAAAGCTCCTACGACCAAGTTTCTCAGGTGTTAACTTCAGTTGTGAGAAACACGCATTATCAATGTGTCAGACATTCGAATCCAAGCCAAGTCCCAGTATACCAATATCACCGATGCCAAGCACAAACTCGCGAGACAGAAGAAATGTCCTAGTCACAAAAGGATAGATGAAAGGGCTCCCGTTAAGCCTACCAGATAATGTGATAGGGCTCCCAAGAAGTCTACCAAGCAAAGTGACAGGGATTGAAAACGACATCGTGTCTGATTGAAGTAAAGATAATTTTTAGATAGAACATAAGAACTATCTTGGGTACCTCACAAGTAGTATTCCTTGTGACGTGGAGGGCTGCTTCATACTGCAGTTCAGTGCCAATCTCGATCTGAATGGGTGCGAATTGTGAAGACAGCTAGCAAGATTTATATAATTCTGTTTTGGGAATATTTTCTGCCAAAGTCAAATATTTCCTGTTGGCTGTAAAATATTTCTCAAATCAAAGGAGCTGCATGTTGCAAAGAGAGAAAATGAGAAAAAAATATATATATAATAAAATAAAAAAAGTACGAGATTATAAGTTTACTCTCAGTATTTTGAATTGCATGTAAGTAAATAAACAATGATATTCGTCATAATATTTGCCAGAAATATCATTTCTGGACTGAATGTTTGGTAGTTTAGGAGCGTCGTTTTTCTGTGTCATGAGCAGCGTTTATTTGAATCAAAACCAGAGAACAAAATGAAAGATAAATTGCTGAACGTATGTTGTAATGTTATAGTCAAGTGGAAAGGATAAAATAACGTCAGAAAGAAAGGGTGAATGGGCATTATATGGGTTGATTATAAGAAACTTTCGACATTGTTTTACATTCAAGGAATTTGAAAACATTAACTATGAGAACGGTAATACAAATAATGATTTCCTCACCCAATAATCAGTATTGATCTTAGATTATAAATTATAGAAAATATAAGCACAGTACAAGTATTTTGTGTGTGTGTGTGTGTTTATGTTCTTGGTAAGCTGATTATGGGATGAATTTTCGATTTATAGTTAAATTCATTTCAATTACACTAAGGCATTCGCTCTTAGAAATTACTATGTACTAAGTCAAAAATGTATATTGTTTTCTTGCGGTATTTGAAAAAAAAAAAAAGTGATGAATTTCTTATAAAATAAATCAGTAGGTAAATGAAACCAATAATCTCGAAAGTGGCAATATTCTTAGTGAGATTATAAAAGTCATGAAAAATTATGTGAGAAGAAACCAGAGTTATTTCTCTTGATCTGCCTTGCAATCAGAAACATGGCGATTTATGTGCTATCGAGGTCTGTTAAACGATTATGTTGTAAATATCGGTCATGTCTGAAAATAGTTTCATTGTCAACATTTCAAAACTACGTACCAACAGCAGTAAGTATCATAAAATGATTGGATTAGTTGGGTAACTGCTTGTTAGGAAAGAATTATTAACTTCCTTCGCAATTAATTTCCTTTTCAATCAAGTAAAGGTAGTGATGTAGTTTAACATGTTAAATATATGCTGAGTTCAAGATTTTAAATAAACATTCGAACTCAATAGAAAATATTAATTATATGCCGAGTTCAAGAGTTTAAATAAACATTCACACTCAACAGAAAATTATAATGCACCTTTATAATTATCTTCCGTGTCACCCTTGAAGAGATTTTGTTTCGTTTCATTATGACGAGAACCGCAACATGCTTTAAACCATGTGTTCATGTCATTTTTTTTTTTAACGTCTTCAAGTAATAAACTGACACAATCCTTGCATCTCCTTTAATATACTTTTTGATAAATGAAAGCACAAGGAGGTTTTGTTTGTGAGAAAAAAATATATAAAAAAATTTGAAAGGTGAACACGGAAAATTTTACGCCGCTATATTACTATTGTTGTTCCTATAACTACCGCTGTAGTGGTAAATAGTGAAATGTTTATTATTAGTATGAGAGAACCCTTGTGGCTACAAAGGCGAATGTTAGTTGTTCCATTTAAAAAGAGCATTAAGTCCAAATCCTGCCGAAATCAACTCTCTCTTTCATTGTTCCATGGTTGATAAAGTACCACTCAAGTACTGCGGTCGTTTTAATCGACTTGCTACTCCATTTCAAATTTCTAGTCTGTACCTCTGAAATAAATAAATGGTCATTATTATTATTAACTATCAGTTGCAAATTATTAGAGAAGAAAAAAAAAAGAACCCCAAAGTCAACTATCCAGAACGAGTAATATTTTATTCACTCTGTACATATGCTTATCAGAACTTGTTTTCTTTGATTAACTTTCTGATAATCATGCAAACGTAGCCTTTATCATGACAATTTGTTTTTCAGAGATTTTTTTTTGAACTTTTAGAAAGTCATGTCCATTTGGTAGCCTAACAAATAAAATGAGTTACATCTTTAGTCCAAGGACATGGTGAAAGGCAACTTATATGACTAAATACCAACTCATGATCTACGAAACAAGGAACCAGTAAACTATCCTGTGGATCTAGCTGCTAAAATGCCTCTGTTTGAACGTTTGAAACGTATGTATAAGAAATAGAAGATGAAAGAAAACTATAATCATATTGTACTAAAAACTTTGTTGTTGTTATTATACAAAAATTATTCAATAGTTTCATCTTTTGCTTTTGACTGTCGAATGCTGGTAGTGATTGTTGTGATATAATCAGTCATTAGAGTAATCTCCCTTCATTTATAGGTTGCCGGTTTACCAAGTTTTGTGAAAGTGGTAGAAGTGGGCCCACGAGACGGCCTTCAAAATGAGAAGGTTTGTAAAGCAGTTTGAGTTTTCACTGGAATATGTTTTCGATCTAATAAATTATCTATTTATTTCACTATAAAATTGAATACTTTTAAATATTTGTATTAATAACAGCATTTTGTTACAGATTAGTTCTAAGTGTGCAGACTTATGATGAAGAATACTTCGGATGTGACTTTCCGTTTTTTTTTTTTTTGCTGTTGCTGTGTAACTAGGACTACATTATCTAATGTGTCTTTCGTTTCTGACGACATTGATTTAAGACATTTTAGTATTTAGTCTCGAACCATTTACATTATAAGTTCAAATACTGATTAAGTGGCTTTTGCTTGTAATTTTTTTAGACAATGAAAATATGTTTGGAAGGAAATTCAATCAGTTACAACTCTTAATAGATATTGTGACTAATTGCGAAATCTCTGATAGATGCTATAGGTATTTTTCATTACAAGTCAATATCCAGGATGTTCTACCAAAGCAAGTCATTCAAATCTTGCTCTATAAACAATTTATAATATATTAAGTATCTTCTAATGTATTTAACAATGTTTGCAACCATCTCTACATGTTTCTATGTGTGTGCAACTTGGAATTAGCTGCTTTGGTATATTTACTGTGGCTGAATTTCTGGAAATACTAAGAGGCCATTCAATTAGTTGCCCTGTGTCAGTATTTCATTGAAACACTAACAGATTGTTTAGTTAGCTGAATATTGAGAGTAAAAATGAATATAAATTTAACTGTCCATGTATAAATTGTATGTGTGCGTATGTGTAATATATATATGTATGTGGCTGTGCATATTTTAGAATTGGAATGATACAGAGAACATTAGCATGGCCCCTGTGCAAGGATGACATGCAAATTTATGAAGCACCTCATATTTTTTTTAGTCTAATCCATGCCATTATGGAACATGATGATGATACATACATGTGTGTGTGTGTGTATCATCATCATCATCATCGTTTAACGTCCGCTTTCCATGCTAGCATGGGTTGGACGATTTGACTGAGGACTGGTGAAACCAGATGGCAACACCAGGCTCCAATCTGATGTATATATATATATATATATAGATGATTGAAAATGGAATGAACAACATTCTTTATTTAAAATCACTACAACTGTTTCAGTACATTTTACACCTGTAGTATATTGGTGAGATGTGTAATCAGTGTCATTCATCCAAGGTGTAAAATGTGCCTCCTCAGGTCACTGTTTAAATAAGTCCTTTGTAAGATCCTACTGTCATTGCACTCAATGCGAGAATGCATACCCAAAGTAATGTGTCATTTTCAGCAGTTTATAGACAAAACTAAACCCATACATATAGTGACAGACAAAATACAATTATAATCAAAATACGCCAAAAAATTGGTCTGGTTGACAATAAATTGCAATTCTTTCTTCATAGTCAGATTACAAGGAAGAAAGTGCTAAACAGAATAAGAAATAAAAAGAAGAGTAAAATTAAGCATTTAGAAATGATAAGTGATGGAGAGTGACTATTTCAGAGCTTATTAACTGTTTCTTTGCTTGTGTGAAGGCTCTAAATTACTTCCTGTATTTCGTGACAAAACAGCTGGCCCCATTCTACACTCATATCAGCCTCTTTTGAAAGTTGATTTATTGAAGCAGTTGGAAAAAATAAAAAGCTAGTAGATATACTTTTCCAACTCCCATATACATATTCTTCCATATACCCACCTACAAGGTAGTATATATTGTTTTATATATATATACATATATATCATCATCATCATCATTTAATGTCTGTTGTCCATGCTGGCATGGGTTGGATGGTTTGACCAGAGCTGGCAAGCTGAAAGGCTGCAGCAGACTCCAGTCTGATTTGGCATGGTTTTCTATGGCTGGATGCCCTTCCTAATGCCAACCACTCCAAAAGTGTAATGGGTGCTTTTATGTGCCACCGGCATGGATGTCATTTGCATGCCAGTACCGCCTGACTGGCCTTCATAGGATTTTTGAGTGAG
>NC_068983.1:35472135-35472416 GCF_001194135.2 Octopus bimaculoides | reverse complement strand
GATGTCATTTGCATGCCAGTACCGCCTGACTGGCCTTCGTAGGATTTTTGAGTGAGATCGTTGCCAGTGCCCCTGGACTGGCTCTTGTGCGGGTGGCACATAAAATACACCATTTTGAGCGTGGCCATTGCCAGTACCGCCTGACTGACCTTCATGCTGGTGACACGTAAAAGCACCCACCACACTCTCTGAGTGGTTGGTATTAGGAAGGGCATCCAGCTGTAGAAACTCTGCCAAATCAGATTGGAGGCTGGTGTTGCCATCCAGTTTCACCAGTCCTC
>NC_068983.1:35467572-35472125 GCF_001194135.2 Octopus bimaculoides | reverse complement strand
GGTGTTGCCATCCAGTTTCACCAGTCCTCAGTCAAATCGTCCAACCCATGCTAGCATGGAAAGCGGATGTTAAACGATGATGATGATGATGATCTATATATATATACGCACACATATGCTTCTTACAGACTGATAAATGAGACATACACACAGATGTTATTAATGCCATATATAATGATTTCTTTATTAAGAATAAACTTGACATAATAATAAACATGTATGTATGTATGTACGTATGTATGTACGTACGTACACACACTCACACATATGTAAACTCTACCTTTTCTGTGCTTCTAATTTCAGACTAAGATACCAACTGCAACAAAAATTGAATTTATTAACAAACTGTCCCAGGCAGGCTTTTCTAATATCGAAGTAACAAGTTTTGTTTCACCCAAATGGGTGCCACAAGTAAGTCAACATTCCTTATATTTGTTTGAATGAGATATGTGTGTGGTAGGTACATTAGGGGTAATATATTTAGTGTATGAAATAGTGATTTTCAGGTTTATTACAAAGGTATTAATTTTCCAAAGGAGAATTGGCATTAGGTTATATATAGATCTGCCTACACAAAACTAGAGTTGTTGTCATGGCGAGTCAGCAGTTTGAATTCTGTCAATTACTGCATCAGGTCTTTCAGTAATTCAACTTTGTTTAACTGTTTAGCATTTAAACCGACCATATCCAGATAAAATATTCTATCTGTTTTATGTTCAAACCAGCCAGATCTGGCCTCTCATACCTACCCTGCAATGTGTTAAAAAAATAAACAATCAGTCATTGCAATCTCAAAGTTATGAGATAATGCATGATTAATTCAAAACAATGCATGATTAATTTAAAACTGTGAATAAATAAGTATTACATTTGACAAAGCAATCTGAATGCCAAAGGGTTAACTTAGATTATGTGAAATACTGAAGCTGTCATTGCTTTGATGAAGAATCATCACCATCATCATTTAACGTTCGTTGTCCATGCTGGCATGGGTTGGACAGTTTGATCAGGGCTGGCAAGCTGGAAGGCTGCACCAGACCCCAGTCTGATTTGGCATGATTTCTATAGCTGGATGCCCTTCCTAATACCAACCACTCCAAGAGTGTAATGGGTGCTTTTACATGCCACTGGCATGGGTGCCATTTGTGTGACACCAATATCTACCATGACTACGATTTCACTTGGCTTGATGGGTCTTCATGACGTAATGCCAAAGGTCCTGATCACGTGTCATTGCCTCCGTAAGGCCCAATACTCGAAAGACACTTTTTATGTGCCACTAGCATCGGTCACCTTGCCTCTGTGAGGTTCAATGCTCTAAAGGTGCTTTTTTTCGTGCCACCTGCATGGGTGCCAGTTACGTGACACCAGATCAGATTGGAGCCTGGTGTAGCCACTTGGTCCACCAGTCCTCAGTGAAATCATCCAACCCATGCTAGCATGGAAAGTGGACGTTAAACGATGAATTGCTTTAAAAATGTGTTGAATTTGGTTTTCTCAATGTCTTTATATATTACATTTAGATTTTAGACTCCAAATCTCCAAAACCAAATTACATTAAATTACATTCTTATGTACAAGGTTTAAGAAATAGAGTTAAAGATGGAGTGGTTTCACAATCAGGGTAAAAACATTTGAATTTCTACAATGTTAACCTTTCCAGAATCTTCCAGCTATTTCTTGTTCAGAGAAATATTTGTAAAAAATATGTCAAAATGAAAACAAAGCTTTCATCTGGATGTATTTTATCTTATTTTTAACATATTTTCTCTATTTTCTTTCTTGACAGTTAGGTGATCATGAGGAAGTGATGGCTGGTATTCAAAGACATAGTAATGTTATCTACTCTGTGTTAACTCCTAATCTCAAGGGATTTGAAGGTGCTGTGAGTATACCGTGCTAATCTATTTTTCTGCTTGATTTGTGGAGAAAGTCTTTATTTAAACCTTCATAACATTTTCATAACTGTCATAAATCTGTAGAAACTTCTTTTCAGTTACATAATTTAATCTTGGGATCAACTCTTCAGGTACCTTCTACTATAGTACCAGTCTCTACACTCACAAATTGTTAGATTATAAATGTAAAGTCTTTATTTTTCTTAAAATGTTCTACTACTTGAAACACTGAGACATTTTAACTCTACTATAATTGCATATAATGTGCTGTGGTAACTCAAAGTTGCATCTGGTAATCTGCTAAGAAACTGAAGTGATGTTGCATAAGCTTTCACTGCTAACATCTCAAAAGTGATGGAAATAGTGATTAGCAACATTTCCCAGTGTTTTGATATATACCTATTTCAAGGGTTATTGCGCTTCCGTCAGCACTTTATCTAGCTCATCAACTATTCAATTGTTACACTGCTAAATCTAGTGAGTGTGTAACTAATGTGTTCATGGATAGTTGATGGGTTAGATGAGATCCCTTACAAAACTCCCTCATATCCCATCATCCCAACACCATTCCATTTCCCTTACCAATGCTCACCATCCACTGTACCCCACTTCTCTCTATCTCCAATCTGCCTCATTGAATCTTATCCCCACAACATATCCTTGTGTATATATATATATATATATATATATATATATATATATACATATTCAATACACACATGAACAAGCAATATAGGCGTAGGAGTGGCTGTGTAGTAAGTAGCTTGCTTATGAACCACATGCTTCTGGGTTCAGTCCCACTGCGTGGCACCTTGGGCAAGTGTCTTCTACTATAGCCTCAGACAGACCAAAGCTTTGTGAGTGCATTTGGTAGATGGAAACTGAAAGAAGCCCGTCGTATATATGTATATATATATATGTGTGTGTGTATATGTTTGTGTGTCTGTGTTTGTCAACCGATGCTGGTGTGTTTACGTCCCCATAACTTAGCAGTTCAGCAAAGAGTGACCGATAGAATAAGTACTAGGCGTTCAAAGAATAAGTCCTGGGGTCGATTTGTTTGACTAAAGGCGGTGCTCTAGCATGGCCACAGTCACATGACTGAATCAAGTAAAAGAGTAAAAGAGTAAAAAGAGTAAGCAAGAAAAAACACGAAAAAACAACAACGTGAGGACGTGGAATAAGTACAGTGTTATTGGATGCTCAGGAAAGGAAAGAAGCAAACTTCTCAACGATACACTAATGCTTGCATTTCTATTGTTATGGTTAAAATGACTTTTCTAACACCAGTCAGTCACCTATGTGATTGTGGGTGTTATCTATTTTTGCTCTCGTCAAAAAGTGTTTTTAAAGAAATGATGAAGTGAAGCCTGGAGAAATTTTACCTGTGCTTGGTTTAATATTCTTATATGTTATATATTCATTCACCCACTGTCTCTTATTTTTCCAAAAATAACTTTTTCTTATTCTTCAGCTGAAAGCCAATGCTGATGAAGTTGCTATCTTTGGTGCTGCATCTGAATCTTTCAGCAAGTGAGTTTTTATTCCATTACCGTTTCCATGTCCTGGAGGACTATGATAAATAGGAGGGGGCTGAGGACAGAACCTTGGTGGACCCCTACCTCTACCCGGAATTCTTCACTGTACTCATTGCCAACCCTCACCTTACTGACAGCGTCTCTGTACATGGCTCGCACAGCTGTCACTAACCATTCTTCTATCCCTAGTTTCCTCATTGACCACCCTGTCAAAGGCTTTCTCCATGTCAACGAAAGTCAGGTACAGAGGTTTATCCTTGGCTAGGTATTTCTCCTGAAGCTGTCTTACCAGAAATATAGCATCAGTGGTGCTTTTCCCAGGCACAAACCCAAACTGCATCTCATCTAAACTGACTCGCTCCCTAAGTAGTTGGGCTATGACCCTCTCTGTGACTTTCATTACCTGATCTAACAACTTGATACCTCTATAATTATTTGTATCTAAAGCATCACCTTTACCTTTGTAGCAGTTGACTATGGTGCTGCTACACCAGTCATTGGGCATGACTCCTTCGTGTATTACCTGGTTAACAATACGGGGGACTAGGCTATAGCTGACACTGCCAGATATTTTGAGCATCTCTGCAGTGATTCCTGATGGGCCGGAGGCCTTCCCTGTCTTCATACTCTTAATTGCTTTATCTACCATGGTACTGTCAACTCGGATAGCTGGTCCTTCTGTTGGGTCGACATTCGGCAAACTCTCTTTCTCCCATTCATTCTCTTTATTGAGCAATCTTTCTTTGTAGCCTCGTTTAGTGCAAGTGTACCATCATCCATGCGAACACATTTCTCTCCCACGACATCACGATTCTCTCTCACACACTGTCTTGCAACACGAAATACCTCAAGTCTTGGGTCCTCACGGCGCAGAACATTGGCAAATTTTTTCTTATCTGCTTCCTCTCTGGCTAAATAAACCTGTCGCCTAGCCTCCCTTCTGGCAGTCTGATACAATTCTCTTCCACCACCATTCTTCCAGTCCTTCCAAGCCTGTTTCTTTTGTCTAATAGCCCTGTCAACAACATTGTTCCACCACCTCGTTATTTTCGGTCGAGAGGGGACTTTGCACCATCCACAGATCTGGTCAGTGGCCCTCAGCAGGTTGTCCCGTAGA
>NC_068983.1:35464127-35466872 GCF_001194135.2 Octopus bimaculoides | reverse complement strand
ATGTGATCTATAAATAAAGCTACAATAGATGCTGGGGCATGTATTTTTTTGCCATAAATATTTACTTTTTCTGCAACTTTTAGATATGGGATAATGATGATTTTTGTGTTTCTATTTTCTTTTTTTATTTCCTACAAAAAGAAAAAATATCAATTGTTCCATTGAAGAAAGCCTGAAACGGTTTGAAGGCGTGACAAAAGCAGCACAAGAAAACCAAATTCCTGTCCGAGGGTAAGTAACTATCAGATAATCCCTGAACATTAATCAGTTCTGTTGGAGATTAATCAGTATCATTATCATCATCATTTAACATGTTTTCCAAGCTGGCATGGGTTGGATAGCTTAACAAGAGCTGGCAAGGCCAAGAGCAGCCCTAGGTCCCATTGTCTATTTTGGCTTGGTTTCTACAGCTGGATGCCCTTACTAACACACAAGCGGTGTCATTTTTTCCCAGTCTTCCATATACAACATGTTTGGTCATATGGAAATATTACTTTGCTTGAAAACAAATAAGTGTTGGCAATAGGAAGGGCATCTGGCTGTAGGAAATTTGCTTCTACAAATTCTGTCTAGTCCATACAAACGTGGAAAAGCAAGTGTTTCTAAAGATTTCTTTGTCTTCGTCTTTAAACTTTATTTGCAGGATCATTATCATATTCTATTTCCCATCTCCACCTTTTAACTGAAAAATTCTGGAAAAACTTACTTGTTAAAAATTTTCGTTTTGTTTAGTTTCTTTTTACGTATGAATAACTTTTTCAACCAAATTTTAATTTTTTGTTTGTCCTCAATTACCTCCAATTCCAAAGTAGATACTATTTTAAATTGATTGCTATAAAATAAACTATATTTTAAATGTGAAATATCTCTGGCTATCAGTCCGCCTTCCATGCTGGCATATGCATATATATATACACATATATATGTATATGTGTATAGAATATCTGTTTGTATCTTCGTTTGTGTTCATATGTCAACATGGATATAATTCAATACATTTAACTATTGAAGAACACACAAGAACCATTGCAAACACAGTTAAATCAAAGCCTTTTAAGTACTGAGTTTAATTACAATAAATGTTCCACACCACTTAATCGAAATAACATCATTTTCTATTATTTTGTTTCATAACAAATATGATATACAATTATTACCTTTTACCATTACCCATTTAGTTATGTGTCCTGTGTACTTGGATGCCCTTATGAAGGAGACATTGACCCAGAGAAAGTGGCTGATGTAAGATCATTCATAAGTATATTGTTCTTTCTTTTTACTCTAACAATAAGAGAAAAAAACAAATAATGAAAGCTGGAAAAGCTGGAAAAATTAATTGGAGAATGAATTTGACAGGAATGTTAACAAATAACACATAATTTCAGGTTCAGTTCTATTGCACTGCACTTTGGGGAAGTGTCTTCTACTATACCCCTGGGCTAAGCAAAGTCTTGCCAGTGAATTTGATAGTCAGACATTGAAAGAAATCCATCATTGTCACTTATATCCATTTTCTTTTGCTGGTATGGCAGTGGACATTTTGACATGATTTCTACGGCTGGATGCCTTTCTTTAATACTAACTACTTTACAGAGTCTATTGGGCGATTCTTTTGTGGTACCAACACTAATGAGATCACCTTGTAACTTATAGGATTGAAGAACCTTTTCAAATAAGAGAGGGAGAGAGAGAGGATAAGAGATTGGATGAATTTGAGTCCTACGAAATGTGTTCCCTGTGAGCAGTGTTGTTATTGTCACTTCTCCTGTTAATAAATAACCTGCTTGCTTCTCACCTTCAAAGATATGTGAATTAGAGAGATCCCTTACTTGAAAAATAAGTAAGGGTTAGTAACAAGAAGGGCACCTGGCTGTAAAACAATACCTTACTAATATATTTGTCTCACCTATTACCAGTGTGGACAGATGGACATGAAATAAGTGAACAAACATTATTACTCTAAGATCACTGCACCTTCTCTTATCAAAAAGCAACATTTTCAGTTCACTGTTGTGTTGAAGAACAACAAATGTAAACATTTGGTCAAGTATATAATAATATTTCAATATTTGTTACGAAAATTAAAGCAAAAAGAAATAAAATCTTAAAAAATATATTTCTTTCTACAAAGAAAAAAATAAAAACAACAACAAAAACAAAAATACTTCAATAGTTGATAAAACCTCTAAAAATGTTAAGTTTTTTTGCAGGTATGTAAATCAATGTTGGACCTTGGCTGCTATGAAATATCCCTTGGTGACACCATAGGTATTGGCACACCAGGTAAAATGAAGAGGCTTATCTCTACAGTCTGCAATGTGGTGCCAGTTGAGAAACTTGCTGTCCATTGCCATGACACCTATGGACAAGCTCTAGCAAATATTTTCGCTGCATTACAGGTTAGTATTATTTGTTTGTAGGTTTGAAAGATCATGATAATGGGTTATTAAACTCTTTTCTTCTGTTTGTTCCTTTACTTGTTTCAGTGGTTGGACAGTGACCATGCTGGGGCATTGCCCTGGAGGGTTTAGTTGATCAAATTGGCTTTAGTACTTTTTCTGAAGTCTGGTACTTAATTCTGTTTGTTCCTTTTTTCTCATTTACTAAGTTATATGAACGTAAACAAGCTGACACTATTTGTCAAGTGGTGGGTGGATAACCAAACCACGCACACACATACACATAAGATCATCACATACACACTTGCATGCAAGCTGGGCAGTCCTTGTCTTGCAGGCTCACGGG
>NC_068983.1:35450774-35463077 GCF_001194135.2 Octopus bimaculoides | reverse complement strand
AGGGTCTTCCAGCAGCCACTCTCTTGATCCAGGGCAGCACTTCCTCCTCCAGGCACTTGATGTAGTCCTCTCTGTTGAGTCTGAGGCCGTGTGGGAAAATGAATGAAGGCATAATGTTGCCATCACTAGTGATCACACCAAACACCATGATGTTGACTGGATGTTTCATTTTTATCACTCTCAGTACATCTCAAATTGACTCCCAAACACTCTGAAATGTTTGTATTGGAGCTCAAATGCCAAGCAGTACAGCATGTCGTATCCAAATTTCTGACAGAGTGAATTGTGTCATGGTGCTGTTTTTCTCACAGACGGTGCCTGACTGACCCTTCTATACTGTGTAGTTGACAAAAAAAAAAACCAAAAAAAAACTGTGCATGCAGGAAATTAAAAATATAACATGGCGACAATTTATTCATTTCCCCCTATATATATATATATATATCTCATCATCATGTACTGGTATGGTTATGAGATGCGTATGGACAAGGAAAGCTGTGTAAAGATTTCAAACTGTGTAGGGAACCTGTGGCAGACCCAGGAAGACATGGGATGAGATGGTGAAGCATGATCTTTGAATGTTGAGTTTCATGGACGTAATGACTAGTGATTGAGACCTTTGGCGATATGCCGTGTTTGAGAAGACCCATCAAGCCAAGTAAATTGTAGTCATGGCCAATGCTGGTGTCATGTAACTGGCACCTGTGCTGGTGGCATGTAAAAAGCACCTTTTGAGCATTGGGCTCCATGGAGGCAATGTGGCCGATTCTGGTATTGCATAACTAGCACCTGTACCATGATATGTGAAAAGCACCTTTCGAGCGTTGGGCCTCACAGAGGCAATAGCAAATGATTGAGACCTTCAGCAATATGCTGTGCTTGTGTAGAAGACCCATCAAGCCAAGTGAAATTGTAATTGTGGCAGATACTGGTGTCATCTAACTGGCATCTGTGCCAGTAACATGTAAAAATACCCATTACACTCTCGGAGCGGTTGGCGTTAGGAGGAGCATCAAACCATCCGACCCATCCCAGCATATGATGATGATGATGATAAATTTAGTACTTTAGTGTTTTGTTGTATTATTCTAAATATACTGACGAATAGATATATTCTTAATAATTTTCCAATATCTTGACCTAAATTCCCTTACCTTAAATTTCCTCTTGCCACTCCTTAGGGTATTGTCCTTCCATTTTCATTTTTATTTCTATATATTTTTTTTCCTTTTTTCTTATCTCTTTTTTTTTTCTCTTGCTTGATTTACCCCTAACCTGCTGTCCATTACTACTTAATCTACCTTCCTCTAAATTGAAATTACTGCTATCTTACCCCTCCAATTAGAATATATAGAAATTAAATTCTTGTTTGATTCACTAGACTGTTGATTAACAGCCCAGTCAAGATGGTATTTTCTTCTTCTCCTACTCTTGTTTTTGCACACATCTACAAAATATAATTTGTAGATGTGTGACTTTCTAAAATGAAATTCCATTATGCAGCTGAGGAGTACATTTTCATTACACATCTTATGTGGTGTTCTCACTACATAAATAAATGAAGTTTGTACGAAACGTACATACTGCTATAACCTATTGAATTTTTGTTGCTTTTCTTCAAATATATATATATATATATATATATATACACACACACACACACACACACACACACACACACACACACACACACACGTATGTATATTCATTCTACAAAAAATATTCATTTATTATATTTACTAATTTTCCTTTTCAGATGGGAGTCAGTGTTGTAGACAGTTCAGTATCTGGTCTAGGTGGTTGTCCATATGCTCGTGGGGCCAGTGGTAATGTTGCAACAGAAGATGTGGTTTATATGCTTCATGGTTTAGCAATCAAAACAGTAAGTAATTAAGTTGTACTTAATTGGTAATCCAATAAAAGCAAAAATTGGCAGTTATTTTGAGGTGCAGATGTGGCTGTGTGGTTAAGAAGCTTGCTTCCAGCTATATTGTCTCGAGTTCACTCCCACTGCATGGCACCTTGAACAAATCTCTTCTACTATAGTCTTGAGCCCACAAAAACTTTGTGAGTGGATTTGGTAGATGGAAACTGAAAGAAGCCTGTTATATGTATGTATGTGTGTGTGTATATGTTTGTGCATATTCTTGTATAAGTATGTGATGATTGTAGAGTTGAGCAGGGTTGTTTTCAGTGTTCTCTGAAAAACATGGGGAAATATTATTTTGCTTGGAAATAGGCGAGGTTTGATGACAAGAAGGGCTTCCAGCTGTAGAAAATCTGCCTCAGCAAATTCCATTGGACCCATGCAAGCATGGGATAGTGGATGTTTAATGAATGATGATGATGGTGATTATATCATAAAAATGGAGTGGTTTTGTGGTAAGTAGCTTACTTACCGACCTCATGGTTCCAGGTTCAGTCCCACTGCATGACACCTTGGGAAAATGTCTTCAATTATAGCCTCAGGCCAACCAAAGCTTTGTGAGTGGATTTGGTAGACGGAAACTGAAAGAAACCTGTTGTATATATATATGTATGTATGTGTATATGTTTGTGTGTCTGTGTTTGTATCTCCAACATCACTTGACAACCGATGCTGGTGTGTTTACGTCCCTGTAACTTAATGGTTCAGCAAAAGAGACCGATAGAATAAGTACTAGGCTTACAAAGAATAAGTCCTAGGGTCGATTTGCTCGACTCAAGGTGGTGTTCCAGCATGGCCAAAGCCAAATGACTGGAACGAGTAAAAGAATAAAGAATATACTTCTATATGTCAAATGTAAAAATGGACATTTTTTTAGGGAGCATATATCATCATCATCATCATTTAACCTGAAAGCCAACACTCTATTCTTAAAACTATTTTGTTTTTGTATATATTTTCAAATTGTTTCTTCAAGTTTTCATTATTTTGAAGTTTCATGAATAAAGCTTGAGAGAGTCTTTTTAAGAAATATTTGACTAGGAAGAATTTACTCTCATTCCATTTAGACATTACCAATACTCTTGTGGTGTTATTGCTACTCTTGTGACAAAACTGCTGCTCTTGTGACACTGCTTTATCTGTTGTGATGTGATTTTAACTGCTGTGACAATACCCCAGCTGTTGTAACAAGTGATCTACTGTTCACACATTGTTGTGATGTTACTGCTACTATTCTGTAATTACCTTTCAAGTTACTAAATTACCTCACCCGTTATGATAGGCAAGAAGTTGCTGAATTGCTACATATTGATCTTAGACTCATTTTGTTCTTGTTTCCTCATGGAAAAGGTTAATGATTGCAAGGCTTTACCAAAGTGACTTCAGTTTGGTTCATTGATTCATCATAGCCTTTACAGTGGCAAGTGTGCAAAATGATAATAAACTTGTGAAGTAATACAGTTTATCATAATTTGTAGTCTATGTGCATCTGTATTGGGGAGTGTGGAGAGGAAATTATTGATTGCTCTCTTCTAATGCCATTATTCTGATTCTGTTACAGGCAAATTTCCATGAAATCAATCATGTTTCAATTATTTTACCATTTTCTGCTATTAATTTGTATAAATTGTTGTAAAATTAGAATAGGGCTTAGACTAAAAGCTTTATTCAACAAAATAACAAAGTCTGAAACATAGGACTGGTTGCCATATTAAATAATACTTATCATATGTCATTGAAATCACAAACTTAGAAGGTCTTGTTCAAATCCAGTGTTTGATTTTGATAAATCTGTCAGCAGAACATTTTATATTCCTTAGTTTGCATCATTGATGGGAATAGGTACTAAATTCTCTGGAAAAATCAATCTTTATATCCTAGAGACAAGTTGCCTTTCACTCACTTTAAGATATTGAACAAACTTTTGTGCAAGTTAAAAGAACACATCCAATGGCTTGTACTCATTTAATTTCTCTCCAGTTTTTGCATATTCTCTGTATTCAATATTTGTTTTGACATCATGTAGTATCATGCTTTTATTGTATGCTTATTATAGTAGATCTTCATTGAAAATAAATTACCTGTTACTGCTAATATTAGTCTATTGCTACCAGCATCATCGATATGATACATGTTTTCAGAATAATAATACTAATCTTCATATCAGTCATCTGTGTAGCATTGTAGTTTCCTTCATAAGCAGCATCATTGTACCAGTGATCTAAATGTAGGTAAACAATTTTGATGTCATGCCTCTGGCTTTGGTTTCACCCAATCAGTGATGGCTATTTCACTATACAATTTGACAGCTCTTTTGATTGATTTTGTTGATATATTGACTCAAATAGTTACGTTGAATTTCATTGGTCACTTGATTACATTTACATGGTCTGATCAATAAGTATCCGGATTGTTGCCATAGTAACAAAGCTAAAGCATACGGAGTGAAGCTGTTTCACACAGATTCACCTTGAACTCTGCTGTGCATGCGCACTAAGTTTTAACGTTCTAGCTCTCATCCACTGTTTACAGCAGTACTTGGAAGGAAGGTGTGTAGCATGCGATCATTGCATTGACCATGACCGAGAAAGTTTAGCAGAGAATCTGCATCAAATTTTGCCAAAAGCTTGGTGATACCTGCTCAAAGGCCTATGCAAAGTTTTCAAAACGTTTTCATTGTTCTCGACACAATCAAGGAGATCTTGTGCAACTGAAACCCGAGTGTCTTTTTAGTCAGCTGAAAGCAGTTTTGGCACAAACTCGGCAGACATGTGTTTCATACCCAAATCTTCAGTGATAATGAACTGAACTGAACTGTAACTAATCTGCACATCCTCTGATAACTCACAGATGGTGATTTGACGATTTCACAGTTGCACACACATTTGCGATATTTTTCTTAGTTCTACTGGTTGCAGGACTCCCAGGACGTTTGTCAATATTGACATTCCTTTGGCCACCTTGGAAACGTCAGAACCACTCATAATCACATGCTACACACCTTCCTTCCAAGCACTGCTGTAAACCGCAGAAGTGAGCTAGAATGTTAAAACTTAGTGCACATGCATAGCAGAGTTCAAAGTCAATCATTGCCAAGTGGCTTTCCTCTGTGTGTTTTAGCTTCGTTACTATGGCAACAGTCCGGATACTTATCGATCAAACCTCGTATGTAAATGTGGTAGTCAACTCAGTACAAAATTTCACATGCCTATATTTTTGCAGCTCTTTTCAGCCTATCAGAAATGCTATTTTTGCTGCATTTGTTTCTTTGAGAATGCTTCAGTTGGAGTGGGATTGAACTTGTTAAAAGCAGTGGTTTTTCATAGATAAGCAGAGTTTGTCACAGTATCACCTACCTTATTGTCAGTCAACCTGATAGTAAAAGAGTCTCAAATATGTACTTTCTCTCTCCTGTCTCTGATAATCTCTCAACATATGATATAGAAAGAGTGCCGTCACTCACACATCTATTTACATACATACTGTATGGAAAGAAGTTTTTATCATTTGAACATTTGAATTGTAGGGCAAATGCATTCAATATAAGTTTTTGAAAACTCTCAAAAGTGCAAATCTACAGGCAAATCATTTATTTCATTAAAATAGTGATAGTAAATTTCATAGCAGTTAACTGTAACATTAAATAGCATACCTTTCAAGTCATTGTTATTTAACATCTGTTTTCCATGCTGTCATAGGACAGACAATTTGACTGTATCCAGTGGGCTGCAGGATTGTGTCGAGTTCCAGTGTCAGCTTTGATATAGTTTCTGTGGTTGAATGCCCTTCCTAATGCCAACTATTTTACAGTGTGTACTTAGTGCTTCTTTTGTGCCACTAGTGCATTGTGCCACTAGCGCATTGGCCACCAAGTTGTAAGAGAGGAAAAGAACAGGAAAACAAGAAGGAAAAAGCCCCTTCAACTAAATTGAGTGAGTATTTGAGAGTGGGAGGTGGCTTTATGTTAAGTGCTGAGAGGGACTAGCGCAGGTATTTTGCTTTAAAAAAAAATATGTGACCACCCTGAATTAAATAAGGGTGGGTGGGAGTTACTGTTTTTCTTCTTATGAAGAAAAGATGGTAGTGATGGTAGAGCAAGCCCTTAGGGTTCAACAGTAAATAGGTTATCAGTCACCTGTAATGTTAAACCTTCTAACTATCATCTGTGATAGGAAATCAGATTGTAGTCAGCTGTAACAATAAACTTTACAACAGTTAGCTGTTACAGTAAACTTGATAACAACTGTTGCACCAAACTAATGTTATGAATGAAATTCATTATTTGTATAAATAGAAATTAGATTTGTTTTCATTTAGCATTAGGAAGGGCATCTAGCTGTAGAAACCATGCCAAAGCAGGCAGCAGAGATTGGTGTCAGTTCCTGTGAAACTGTCCAACCCATGCCAGCATGGAAAATAGATGTTAAATGATGATGATGATGCCTACAAAGTGCCTCTTGTCAAAGTATCTCTATTATTTATACTTTTATTTCCTTACTGTTTCTAATGTCTTAAATGTGTATTTCATTTGTCAGCCACTAAATATAATGTCATTCTTTTATTTCTTGCAGGGAATTGACTTACCAAAACTGATTGAAGCGGGCCAGTTTATCAGCCAAGCGATAGGGCGGTCTACACGATCTCGAGTAAATCAAGCATTAGCACATCTCTAGAAGCTGAATTACTTCAGCAATTGTTAAACATCAACTGATAGCTTTGAAATTTTTTAGGTGGTGCAGAGATGGGTTTTTTTTTTTTCTTTTTAGTTGTACTATTACTGTAACATGCTTTTATTCTATTGCTCTAAAACAAACAACATTTGACTGCTGTATATAATTGTAGTAATGATTCAAACTGGTTAGACAGTATCTACAATCATTTCCTCGTACAAATTTCAATGTTTCTTTTTTCTTGGTATGGTGAATCAGTGTGATCTAATCTATAGTTGCTACTATATTGCAGCTATTGTGTGAAAATTTGTAAGAACTGTATCAGTTACCAGACTGCAATCATGTGCTGTTTTTATTTACTGACTACAAGACAGTGAGTTGGCAGAAAAGGGAGATTGCTTTACTCAGATGACTTACAATATTTAATCTTGTATCTCAGCATTCTGAGAATCAATTTTAGCTTTTAGCCCTTCTATGTCTATAGATTTGATTTAGTCTGTTGAAAATATTGATGTTGTACCTATTCAGTTATTACCAAATTGTAGATTTGTAAAAATAACTTTTAGCATGTTGCATCAGTGTCTTAAAGCTGCAACAACAACAGTAATACTACTTAAAACACCTAAATTATTACATAAGACTACTAATAAAACAATGGATTGCTATCAGTGAAGGTGAAATATAACAACATTCTGGAGAAATTGGTGTCTACGTGGATAATGTTTGTGTGTATGTGCCTATATTTATTATGCCTCAAATTTGATGAAAGCTGCCAAAAACTGATTTTTTTCTTTCAGTTCAATTATTTTAAAATCATTGTAGTCTTGTCTCCACCATTGTGGTACAAACTACACGACTATAGCAATAATACATTGAATGAAGATACACTTCTGTTATCAATTTCTCCATGTTCTTTTCCTTCGTGTAGCTTTAGTGTCATGTTTGTATAATGTTGATTTCTTACCTGTGGTAAGGTAAGTCCCTCATGCTTTTCCCTGAATCCCTTAGTGGAATACATGCAGATGGTCACAATCAGACGTCGGTATCAAATTGTGAAGTTGGTTTATCATTTCTTTGTATAAAATAATGCTCGCTGGTATATCATTTAAGTAAAGGCCATTGTGTTTAGAAGATTGAGTATAAATTAATTGATATTTATGGATAATAGAAGTATTGACCTTGTAGAAAACATTTGAAATTTTGAGTGGAAATAGGTGGAAGTACATTAAAGAAATGACATTAAAGCATGAATTTTCTTTAAATTTTTGTGTTGTGGCTGTGGCTGTATGGTAAGAAGTTTGCTTCCCAACCACATATTTCCGGGTTCAGTCCCACTGTGTGACAATTTGGGCAAGTGTCTTCTACTAAAGCCTTGTGAGTGGATTTGATAGACAGAAACTGAAAGAAGCCCGTTGTATTTATATCTATGTGTGTCTTTGTGTCTGTGTCTCCCACCACCACATGACAACCAATCTTGGTGTGTTCATGTTCCTATAACTTAGTGGTTCAGCGAAAGAAACCAATACAATAAATACCATGATTTATAAAAAAAACAGTAAGTACTGGGGCTCAATTCATTTGACTAAAAGCTCTTCAAAGAAGTGCTCCAGCATGGCCACGGCAACATTGTTAGAGTGATGCCTTGCAGTATTTGCTTTCAGCCATTTGTAGCTGATAAACTAAGCACTGGCGGGGGAGCAAACAGTTTAGGAAAGAAATTAGTGAAGAGACAGTGTCTGTTGGTGAACTTGAGATTTGAAAAGAAAAATCTGTGGCGAAAGTAGAAAAATTCTTCAGAAGTTGCAGAGGCAGACCTTTGAATCAAGGATAAATTTAGGTGACTGCTTTCTCTCTCTCTCTCTCTCCCAAGATGTTTGGTCTTGTAACTATTAAAAACTAGTAACATTACAGTATTAATTGTAATTGTAATTGTGATAAAAGAAGTGGACAAGGTACGTTGTAGTAGTAGGAGGCAAGCAGGCGAATTGAATTGCTTAGATTTTACCAATCAATAGAATTGCTATCTTTAGATCTAGTTTGTATTTGTATTGCAAAGGCATAGTCCATGAAGCTGTAAGCAGACACCACAAGGTAGTCTGATTCACTACTTAAAGTAATAGCATCACTGAAATTGTGATTTGTTAAATCATAATGGTTAGTTTTGTGTCTTCTTGTAAGCTTGTGTCATATGTTATAAAAAAGGGTGTTATTAGTTCTTTCACCACCACTCCAGAATAGAAGGGAAGTGACAGCAGCTGCAGTTAATGAAATCTTTGCAGACAGAGCCCCATTCTCTAGTGGGGTCTACTATCACTGTGCTTACATCCAGATAATTATGATCAGCAAGCAACATTCTGACATTTTAAACATTAATATCTGTCCGATTTTAAAACATTAAATGGCTATGAGGGTCCACACTAGTAAAATAGGAATCAAAGGGGTCCATAGCCAAAACAATGGTTGTGAGCCACTGCTGCAGCTAGATCAGAAAGTAGGGGGATGAGGTGCAGGGTACCAGAGTGGGGAAAAGGAGATGCATAGTGTCAGAGATGGAGGTTAGAGATACGAAGGGTGGCTATAGTGAGTGAGGTTACAAAGGTGTCAGCCTGCGTATGTGCAAACATACGTGTGTGTGTATGGGAAAATATTACTTTATTTGAAAACAGGTGAGGGTTGTTTACAGGAAGGGCATCTAGTGGGAGAAAATCTATTTCAATAAATTCTGTCTGATTCATGCAGGCATAGAAAAATAGGTGTTAAATAATGATGATGCACACACACATCATCATCATCATCATCATTTGATGTCTCTTTTCCATACTTCTGTGAGTTGGACAGTTTAACAGGATCCAGCGAGTTTCAAGACTGTGTTAATCTCCAATATGGTTTCTGTGGTTGGATACCCTAACACCAACCACCTAACAATGTGTACTGGGTGGTTTAAAAAAAAAAAAAATATATTTTTGCAACATTGACACCTGTGATGTTGCCAAGTAACTTGCAAGATAAGAAAAACACCCCTCAACTGAGTGGGAGTGTATGAAGGGAGTGGGAGATGGCTTTATGCCAGGTGTTGAAAGGCTAAAGTATGATAGAGGGACATGCACAGATATCATGCTATAGAAAAGATATATGGCTCCATCACATTATATAAGAATGGGTTGGAATAACTGGTAAGAAGCTAAAGACGATGGTGATGAGCTTGCCAGAGTGAATTCTCAAGCTATAAGAAGGTAAGTATAAGAGAATATGGACATTGGATCAACGGGGTGGTTGGTATAAGTATCAGTACGGAGGGGGAGAAAAGTGAAAGAGACAGAAATGACTCAAGAAGCGGGTTACAAGTGACAGCACAAAAAAGGGAAAAGAGCAGCATAAATTTGTGGATCACTGCTTCTCAATTGGTGTCCGTATGACTCCTAGGGGTCCATCTAAGATTTTCATCATCATCATCATCATCGTTTAACGTCCGCTTTCCATGCTAGCATAGGTTGGACGATTTGACTGAGGACTGATGAAACCGGATGGCTACACCAGGCTCCAATCTGATTTGGCAGAGTTTCTACAGCTGGATGCCCTTCCTAACGCCAACCACTTCAAGAGTGTAGTGGGTGCTTTTATGTGCCACCCGCACGAATATATATATATATATATATATATATATATATATAACTATGTTTGTGTTTGTACCCCCATCATCACTTAACAGCTGATGTTAATTTGCTTATGTCTACCATAACTTAGCAGTTCGGTAAAAACAGACTTGTTCCACTAAAACCATCTAAGCAGTGCCCCAGTATGGCCACACTCGAATGACTGAAACAAGAAAAAAAAATATATATGCATATATATATTGTATGTATTACTATATATATATATATATATATATATGTACAGTACATGCAGAATTTTGTTCATTAAAAATTATGTGAAATGCTTTGGTTATACTTCTACAGTACACAAAATATTTTAAACAATTGCAGCGTGGAAGGTGTTTATAAGCCATTTAAAATAAACCAATAAATGGTTGTAAGCCACAGCTGCAGATAGGTCAGAAAGTAGGGACATGAGGTGCAGGGTGCCAGAGTGGAGAAAAGAAAAGGAGATGCATAGTGTTAGAGATGGAAGTCAGAGATACATAGGGTGGCTATAGTAAGTGGGGTTACAAAAGTGGTGTGGGGGTATTAATGGCAGATATGTGAAGGGGTTAAAGGTGATAGATTTAAAAAGTGTTAAAGAAGGTATAGTAGACTTGAGCTGTAGTCAGGGGGAGAGATAACTCAAAGGCACAAAAGCAGGTGAATGATGAAAGTAGTGTAAGAAAGAATGAGAATAAGGGATTAGTACTAACAGGAAGTGGTTGCAGGGGTAGAAAGAAAAGACTGCTCGTCATCATTTAACGTCCGTGGTCCATGCTGGCATGGGTTGGGTGGTTTGACTAAGGCTGGTAAGTTGAGGAGCTGCATCTGACTCCAGTCTGATTTAGCATGGTTTCTATGGCTGGATGCCCTTCTTAATGCCAACCACTCCGAGAGTGTAAAGGGTGCTTTTACATGCCACTAGCACAAGTGCCAGTGGCGTGACACCAGT
Source organism: Octopus bimaculoides (assembly GCF_001194135.2). Lineage (NCBI taxonomy): Eukaryota > Metazoa > Mollusca > Cephalopoda > Octopoda > Octopodidae > Octopus > Octopus bimaculoides. The sequence goes on along the minus strand of NC_068983.1, from coordinate 35,451,890 downwards.
ATCTGCCACGACTATGATTTCACTCGGAAAAGACTGAACAATGTAGTAAACAGGATAGGCAGTAAAAGTATACTAGTTAATGAGTAAATGAAAACATACATAAATAGAAATACATAAAATTAATCAAAGAGCATACTTAGTATGTCCTTTGATTAATTTTAATCTTTCAGCTATTCAATGCTTTTGGGGCTTGCAATTACCTATGTTATTGATTCTGTTATCATTTTTAATTGTTACACTAGATAATAATAGTCAGTAATATTTTCGCAAATATTTTCTCCTGATTTATTTGCTCCGTATATATATATATATATATATATATATATATATATATATAATGAAATGCAGTAAAGATCAATGGAAAAATAAGTGAAAAAGAATAAATATATTAAGACAGGTAGGTGAGTGGAAAAGTAGGAAGTGTGTAGGTGAGGGAGAAGAAAATAGAAAGAGCAGGAAGGGAGAGAGAGTGAGTGTGTATTGTGATGGTCTGTATTTTAATTCAATTCTTAAAGATGACACAGTTGGAAAACTGCGAGTGCGTTATGACTAATCTGAATTGGTAATACATGTAGATAAATGAAAGTTTAAGTAACTTGGGAGGTAAAGGCCACTAAATATAAACTCATATTGCTTAGCAAAAAGGTTTAGATTTAAAACGATACTGACGCAGAGATATATGCCTACAACGTTCATCCACACATAAACATACAAAGCCCACACATGCATATACAAATATATATAGTGTATAAACGCACATCTATATACATATACATACGTATTTATACATACATATATTATTTCTTTTATTCTTTTGTTTGTCATTTGACTGCGGCCATGCTGGAGCACCGCCTTTAGTCGAGCAAATCGACCCTAGGACTTATTCTTTTTACGCCTAGTACTTGTTCTATCTGTCCCTTGTGCTGAACTGCTATGTTACGGGGACATAAACACACCAGCATCGGTTGTCAAGCGATGTTGGGGAGACGGACACATAAACACGCATAATACACACACACAGACATGTATATATATACGATGGGCTTCTTTCAGTTTCCATCTTCTAAACCCACTCACAAGGCTTTGGTCGGCCTGAGGCTATAGTAGAAGACACTC
>NC_068983.1:35445177-35448817 GCF_001194135.2 Octopus bimaculoides | reverse complement strand
ATATATATATAACAATAATATATCTTAATATATATTCTCCAATTTAAAGCGACATTTTTGGTTTGTTTACAATGCATACATACATACATACATATATATTAAACAGAATGAGATAAAAAATCCAAGGCTGTGAGGAGTTTTCAGGACGTTTATAATGAAATAGTCTTACAGCTGTTTCTGGGATATTATGGCTATCCCTTCATCAGAGACGGTGTGAAAAAATATCTGAGTTCGAATTATTGTAGAAAAGGGGAAGATAGGGAATATAGAGGGATATAAGTAGAAATAAGATATATAAAGATATTGTTGTTGCAGTTCCATTATTCGAGGAAAATGGTGTATAGAAGTGGCAAAAAAGTTTCCTGTACATGGTATGTAAGTTCCAATAGCAGTACATGTTCAGTCATTTCAAAGAATGGAGCCGTGAAATCAGTGTTGCTCGTTCGAAAGGGGTTTATGGTGTGAAGGAAATTCGAAAATGTATTAGTAGTATTTGTGGATAGATGGAAAGTGAATATTTTTTCACACCGTCTCTGATGAAGGGATAGCCATAATATCCCAGAAACAGCTGTAAGACTATTTCATTATAACGTCCTGAAAACTCCTCACAGCCTTGGATTTTTTTTATCTCATTCTGTCTAATATATATATATGCAAGCTAATACAATACATTAGACTCCTCACTCGTATCATTATCGAACCAAGAGTTTAACCACGGTCTATTCATAGCACTTGCTTAGCGTTACCCGACACTATTTGGGTCTTCTAGATACCAATACCTCTAATCTATCTATCTATCTATCAGTCTGTCTGTCTAATGTTCGTCTGTCGTTGTCAATGATGACCAACGACATCACATGGGAGAATAGGAGAAGATGGATCACGATGGCCGATGGGAGATCGGAAGGTTCTGCCGCAGGTCGGGCACAGGGGTCTGTTGAGAAAGAAGGCAAGGAAGAAATCAGATGAAAATTCATACGTAAAAGCGCAAAATCACGGTGGTGCTCCAGCATGACTGAAGTTGCATGGTTGAAACAAATAAAAGAACACACACACACACACACATTCATATAAATATATAAAGACATAACATGCATATATGTATGTATGTATATATAAAATATATATGCACATACATATACACAAACATAATTACCCATACAATATTTACATATACACCTATATACATACATACATTCACGCACGAATGTACACATTGAAAAATTTTATGGATGATTCTCTGTAGAATTTAATATTGTTGTTTGTTATGACATTGTATTTATAAACGATATACTTATTACATTTTTCGTTCAGAGGGCAGCTAGAAGGGGCTCAGCAGTTACAGTTGGATATATTCTAGTTATGTTGCCTGGTAGAACCCTTAGAATCATTATTGTGTCTGTTACTATCTGCAACATTAATGTCACCTACTTTACGAGATCTATTATCAAAATTACTGTCACCACCATATCATCAATATCACCAATTTCTTCAGATGAGACAGCATTTCAAAATGCTGCGCCGCATTATAATAATGCATTAAGGAAAAGTGGATTTTCGGAGATCTGGTATAGTCAGGCTAATTCTAACTACAATAGAGCACGTAGAACTAGAACTAGGAAAGTTTTGTGGTTTAACCCCGTATTTAATATTGCCTTAAAAACTAATATAGGTAGGGAATTCTTAAAATTAGTTTCTAAATACTTTCAATCTAGCCATAAGTTCTATAGAATTTTATAGACATCCTACTGAACCCTTGCTGAATTACATAAAAAGTTTCATTAGAGATGATTTAGACATGCTAGAACACCTACCAAAAACAATTAATGAAGAGGCAATATTGGTTACCCTCGATGTTATCAATCTTTACACCAATGTCCCACATGACTATGGAATAAAAGCAATCAAATTCTGGTTGGAAAAGTACTCCGAAGTACTCCCGGAACGCATAAATCAGATCTTTATTATTGAATCTTTAAAATTTATGCTTTAGAACAATTATTTCCTATTTGATGACACATACTATCGTCAGAAATACTGAATTGCGATGAAAACGAAAGCAGCCTCTGTTCTTGCGAACCTAATAATGGGTTATTTTAAATTCACCTTATATGAAATATCACTTCAGAAATATGGTTACCCATTTTACCTTTACATAAGAGAAAATTGGAAAAAGATACCTGGATGACTGTTTTATCATTTGGAAGGAGAACATCGATAAACTTTTGGATTTCAAATCAACACTAAATGATATAAATAGTAACATTCAATTCACAATGGAATATAATAAAGAACAGCTCCCATTTTTAGACATCACGATAAAAAAAGTCAACAATCAAAATATAACTGACATAATATCTCCTCTTTTGCCCATGCCACCCAAAACACATCAAAATAAATATCCCTTTCAATTTGGCAAAAAAGGATTTGAACAATAGTGTCTGATAGAACTACTCTTGACCTTCGTCTTCAAGACCTCAAAACAACGCTTACTGAAAGACAATATTCACCCTCACTTATAGACGAAGGAATTAAACGTGCCAAATAATTAGACATAAAAACACTAAGAACAACAAAACATAATGCCACACCTCATTTCAAAACACTACTATTTATATCAACACACAACCCCAGAAACAGTGAGGTATTCAACACTGTTGTGCAAAATCTCCCTTTACTAACTAGAGTTCCAAAAATGAACAACATCCTGAAAACATACAAACTCATCAAATGCAAAAAGCAACACACATCGCTAAAGAGACTACTAACAAATGCTAAGCTTTACAAAACAACCACGAAACAAACGGTCAAAAAATGTGGACGCCCAAACTGTGGAAACTGCCCCAACTTACTTGAAGGCTCGGATTTCCTTTTCAAACAAGGACAAAGGTTCACAATTAAAACTAGTTTCACTTGTGCCTCTGAGAACCTAATTTATGTAATAACCTGCTCGGGTTGTGGACACAACTATATTGGACAGACGAGTATGACCTTGAGACGGAGAACCGCTCTATATAAAGAGCAAATCCGTTTCCCGCAATACAGGCAAATTCCTCTCAGTGAACACAGAAAAATGTGCAGATAACATCAAACCAAATTTCACAGTCTCTCCCTTCTACCGGTGCAAAGACACAATTTCTCCACAAGAACGTTTAAATAAAGAAACTTTTTTCATTGAAAAATACAGAACACGTCTTGATATGCACGCATAACCAACTTTTATCTTTTTACATATTTCAATTCACAATTACATAACTGTACATAAATCCCCTCACTAAACAAGTTTTTCGAAACTTTCTTTTATGTGTATATATATATTCCCCTTCCGTTGCCCACAACAATAACAGTAATAACAATAACCAATTTTTCTCCCCTTATTTTTCTACTTGTGAAGTCATTCACTCGTAAATATCATCACACACAACATGGACAAAAATTTCTTCTTAAGAAAATATAAATTCAAATAAGTAAACCTCAATATCATGAATAGCGAAAGCGAAACCGGTCGATATATTAAAAATTATACTGAAACTACGTTAAGTGTGTGTATTTTCCTTTTTTAATTTCTTATATATATTACAACTCAGCACGTGGGGATAATCGAAATTCCTTCTTTTTCTGTTACTACTACTACTACTAC
>NC_068983.1:35443513-35444665 GCF_001194135.2 Octopus bimaculoides | reverse complement strand
TATATATATATATATATGCAGAAATATCCTGCCTTGCCCGGGTTAAAGAGAATGAAATTTTAAAACGCCGTCAAGATTGCGCAGGTCACAACTGCTAGTAGCTGAGATACCAACTTTCTTCATTAATAACTCACCAACCAATGCCAGCATGGAACATAGACGTTAAGTGAAATGTTAAAAGAAAGTTTTCAACTCATATATGTATATAAAGTAAATACACATAATTCAAAAACACATTTTGTGTAGCTTATTTCGTTACCAAAAAACAGGCACAGATTATAATCAATTAAAGATCGATTTTGGCGATTCATTTGACAGAAATAGTAGAAAGCTAATCCAATGATAAATCTGACCGTGGATCTTGAAAGTTTACAGTTAAATCTCTTGTGGTTCCAAATGATGTCATCTGTATTGCAGCGTTGTATTATCTAATTTTGTTTTGGAAGTGCTTGGAATCTTGGTCAGTTGATGAGAACAGTTTCTTCAATGGTTCTGGAGGTTGGGGATTGCAGGGGGCTTAACCTTTCTACCACTGCAGCACAGTGCAGGTGTCTCTCCAGGCCTCTTTCTTGCTTTACAGTTGTCTTTGCACCAATGGAAACTCTAGTGTCATCTGCATAAGGAACTGCTGGATCATAATTGAAAGCTGCTTCATAGAAGTTGCTTCTCTGAGTTGTTGCAACTGCTCTTCGTTCTGCAGTGGAGATCCTATTCCTTCTCAGCCGTGCGTTCCTCTGTTCATCACTATAAGATGGTCTGGCTTTTGTAGTGCACAGGCTGTTCGTTTTTGGTATGCTTCCTTTTCTTAAGCTGTCTCTTTTTCTTTGGACAGAGACATTCTTTTTAGTTGACCTTGACATTGTAGACAAATTTGACATTTTCCTTCTAGGTATGGTTATATACGTATACAGAAATACACGGGTGCAGAAGATAGTAAACGATGAAAATAAGTGGGTAACGGAAATTATATTTCTTAATACGACGGGTAGAAAGTAAATAAGAAATTTTTACGGAAAATAAAGCATTGTACGGGTTGAAGCGAAATTTGCCAGTGAACCAAAGAGCCAGTATCGAAGGAACCAAAAAAAAAAACCGTTAACAACAGAAAACACAGAACCGTTGCAAAAGTAAATAAGAAATTTTGAGGGAAAT
>NC_068983.1:35440240-35443249 GCF_001194135.2 Octopus bimaculoides | reverse complement strand
TTTGTCGTTGTTCGTAAATAGCGATTGAAAACTTACAGTGAAAACAATACCAGTTGAACTTAGAGTGAAAACAATAGCGTCTGAAAAGTGAAATTGAAAACAATAGAGAGTGAGTGAAATATAGGGAGAGAGGGGGAGAGAGAGATAACTAGTTAGATAAACAAGATAGATACAGATAGATAAATAAGATATAGACACAAATAAGATAAATAAGATATAGACACAAATAAGATATAGATACAGAGACATAGATAGATATAGAGACAGAGATGGACAGAGACGTATAAATAGATATATATATAGAGAGAAAGACATAGATAGAGATGAATAGAGAGATATAGACGTCATTTACGCTAGAAAACCGGAAGCAAATATTCTAAAAGCTTTGAAAGACGTGAACCTAATATTAAAAGTAATATTTAAAATTCTTTTTATGACCAATGGATGCTAGGAAGACAATCATTTTCTGAAAGTTACTTCGGAAAGAGTTACTGCCCTTCTCCACGTAACCCAGGAACGGGTGTTTTCTGTCCCAGGGGTCCGTTACTCATTATGTGAAAAATTTTAAGAGTCTAAAACCATCCCTGGAACATACGTAATGTATGTTCCCAGTTTGGAGAAAAAATAGTTGAAAAATACAGCCGTTATAATCTTTTACACACACAGAACGAGATTTATATTATATTGCACACACACACATACACATTCATACTGCACGTGCGTGAATATGTAGATATGTATGTATGTATATGTGTATTCACACACACACACACACACACACACACACACACATACACACACACACACACAAACACATTACATGTGTGCGTCCTTGTTTTCTTTTCCTTTACATTAGTTTTATAGTGTGACAAGAAAGTCCTTACCAAATCCGCATCAGATTCTGAAACACGATTAATAGATAATTATATGACACTGATATCCAGAGTTTCTTAAATGTTATTTGACATTAATCTTAATTTCTCAATATTAAGTACTGTATATCATTTACATACTATATCTATTCCCATGTCAAGCGAAGAAGAATGATATGCAACAGGTTGTTTGCAGATAACAGGTTGTTTCCTTCGATTTGGACGTAGTATTCTACATAGTTCAAATGGCCTCCAGTTATTCTTTTCTACTCTAGGCACAAGGCCCAAAATTTTTGGGGAGGTGGGACCACTCAATTAGATCAACCCCCGTACGCAACTGGTACTTAATTTATCGGCCCCGAAAGGATGAAAGGCAAAGTCGACCTCGGCGGAATTTGAAATCAGAACGTAAAAACAGACGAAATACCGCTAAGCATTTTTCCAGGAGTGCTAACGTTTCTGCCAGATCGCCGCCTTTAAATGGCCTCCAATTATTGACTTAATTGTGATATGCGTTAAACTGATATTAGAGAATATCGGTGCAAAAATTTGGCACAAGGCCAGCAATTTGAGGAGGAGGAGTTAAATCAGTTACATTGACCCCAGTGCTTATTTTATCGACTCCGGAATGGATGAAAGGCAAATTCGACCACGGAAGAGATTGAACTATACATTTTGACCGGCGTGTAAACGATTCTGCCAGCTCGCCGCCTTAAAATTAGAAAACATCAGATGTTCTACTCTACACATTTTTTATGGACCGAATATTTAACCAGCTAATAAAAAGAACTTAAAACTTAATTTTAAATATAAAAATATTTTCACTTTGTGCGACTTATTGGGTATTGAAAGCGGTCAGGTGGCTTTTAAACAATTGATGGACATTCTAATGCGATAAAAAAGATATAAAGGATACCGGAATCTAGAATGGTATGAAAATGTGATGCGCAAGAACAAGAAAGTAATCAAATGTTATTAAGAAGAGTGGAATAGGGTTTGATTTGTCATTTACTGGTAGGGACGACACGATCGGTTGAAGGTTCATTTGCTTGAGATATCTCGTGTAATGTCTATGGCTTATTGTTATTGGATGAGATTGGGTTGCAATCGTATTTTTCTTTACTTTTCGTAAATGTTTGCATGAAGGAGGGCAGCAGGCTCCCAAAGAGAGTTTTCTTTGCTGAACTGCGTCAGGGCAGGCGGAGCCGTGGTTGCCAGAGAGTGCGATACAAGGTTGTATTGAAGAGACATGAAAAACTCTGTTAAATCCCCCAGACACCTTGGAGGAGAAGGCTCTTCAGTACGATGAGTGGCACCAATCGCTGACGTTCGTAGTTCCATCCATTGAGGAGAAACAACAGGGAGAATACAAAAGGGCACATGAGAGATGACACTTCTCCGTTGCGTCAAGTAGCTTCACCTGTAGTACATGACATCACTGCTGGAGATCAAGAGCAGACCTTGTAACCCACATGCGAATCTGCCAGAGATGATAATTGAACAAGATCAGTCAATGGTGACCTAGATGGAAAGAAGAATAAGAATAAGAAAATAAAGCAGGCTAAACAAACAAAATGATGTGGTTAACATTTCTGAGAGTTAAGAAATAAATTAATTATTTTAATTTGAAAGTTTCCCAGTGAGAAATTTATGAATAAAGAGATATGTGTGTCTGTTCCGACAACATCTAAATAAATTTTATTTCAAGATTTTTACGAAGTTATAAACATTCGAGAGAAATTATTAAGAGATGTAAATGTTTTTGTCTTATGATGAAACCCCACCACGGACAGGACTTTGTTAAATGAATATTTTTTAATGAAATATTCCAGAGATATTTTTTCGAGGGTGAAGATAATTTTATTGATTAAATTTGGAAAAACAAAATGCACATAGCGACATCACCAGCACTATGTAAATTGACAGAATGAAATACAAACTCAGTCCACTAGCAACTGAAAAAATAAAAATCAAATACATGTATTGCCAAACCAAAAGTAGCACTATACACCGTTTGGCCATTTTCACGAGTTTTACATTTCATAAGCACTACCAATCCATGAAATTATGAAACATTAATTACATTATTTGTTGTCAGTATCATGAAACTTGGAAGGAGAGATAGAAAGAAACACAC
>NC_068983.1:35435025-35439511 GCF_001194135.2 Octopus bimaculoides | reverse complement strand
GTATGTATGTATATATGTATGCATGTCTCTTCAACTTTTTAGTTATTGAAAATCTTCCACTGAAGACGGAGCCGGTTTCCAACAAAGATACAAAGCTCCATCTTTGGGATGTAGTTAACATAGACAAATTCACATTTGGAACTTGAGAAAAGTCTTGCATATTTTTACTGTTCCACTCACAGATTGCACTTGTACAAATTAGCCGATCGATTTCTCTTTCTAAAAATCCCAGTTTATCCAGATTCTCCTTTAAGCATTTACTAACAAAACCTAGTGCTCCAATTATTATTGGTATGAATATGAATTCATAGTCTGGATATAGAAGATGGAAGTTTCAAAGCAGTTGTCCATAGATGCCCTCTTTTTTTTTATTTTCAAAGAGATATTTATATCTGTAGGGCAGCTGACCTCTCTGGTGGTACATACCTTTGCCCGTCTGTCCCAAACATCAATATCCAGCCTGTTATGTTTACATTTGACAGAAGTTTTGATGGGAATATTCCACCAGTATTCCTTGGGTTGGTGTTTATGAATGTATTTCACACAGAAGTATTTTCTAAGTTTATTTTAGGGCAGTCTTTTTTTGCGGATGGCATTGTAAATTGTTTTAGCAACAACATCGTGCCGCATAGTGAGGTAGTACCGTGACGACATTTTAGGACAGCTGCTAATCACATGCGTGATGTCTTTCACAGAAACATGACATAGCCTACACATGCGGCTGCACCTTGGGATTACAAAAGTGTCACTGTCTCTCGTGTTCATCAGGTACTTTGAGACCATCTCTTGTTCCTGGATTGCAAACACATAACTCTCAAAGTGTGATGTGATGTAGTGGTCTTGTGTCCAAGAGAGGCTGCGCTTCATGTCAATTCTACTGCCTTCCTCAAGCTTCCGGGCCACATACCCATGCATAGTCTGTTTTTGCATGCTGAGTGCTTTCCATCCAGGTCTTCTCTGAGGTAAGAGAGCCCAGCTGTTTTGGGGCTGTATTGGAGATCATCAGGAAGAGAGTGCTTCTTGAGGAGTACCAACTCGTACCATGTTGCTCACTTCATTTTTCAGCACTGCATTTATATATTTATTTTTGCTGCTGTTGTTTACCAGATGCTGCCTGAGTGATACCATACAGCATTCGATCTCAGCACTCTACCACTTTCATTTCGATCTCAGCCCTCTACCACCTTCATTTCTTCTTAGATAGAGCCTGTCAACATCACTGTTTCTGTGGAAGTTCCCAGCTGTTGTCAGGATTTTGCGGGTCTTGATATATATGGAGTGGATTTCCTCTACAGACCAATCAAGTATCCCAAATGTTGGGATCAGCACTAGTACTGCAAATGCATTGTGGTATATTGTCTTGTTGTAAGAGGCGAGTTCCGACTGTCATATTTTCCTAAGTTTGATGTAATATTCTCGAGTCACTCTATCTTTATCTACAGTGCCTTCATGATACATTTTCGTCTATGCCTAGGTACTTGTAACATTCTTTGTGTGGAATGGGAGAGATAGAGAGACCGTTGATGCACAGGTTTTAGGTTTGGTGGACTGACTTTTCATGTTCTATAACCAAATATGAACATTTCTTTTGGCCAAATTCCATACCCATATCAGCTGAAAATGTTATGTACTCCAGTTTTTTCTTTGGCATTGTTAACACTTTTAGTACAAATCTTCAAGTCGTCTATAAAGAAATTATGAGTTACACTGATATTTCTAGCAGTTGAAGATCCTAGCATGTAACCATTTGTTTTCTGCAGTAGGAACGATAATGGATTCAGTGCCAAAATGAAAAGAAGTACAGAAAGACAATCTCCCTGGAATATTCCCTTTGAAATGTCTATACTATCATAAACAATTATTATGTTCTCAGTTGTAAGGGTAAGAATTGTTGTCCATGTCTTTGTGAGTCTCTCTATAGTAGTAATTAAAGTAGTAGGTACTTTTGCCAGATGAAGGCACTTCAATAGCCATGAATGAGGGATAGAGTCGAATGCCTTCTTATAGTCAAGCCATACTGTCACAAGGTTTCTGCGTTGTTTTTTTACTTCAGAGAACAGTTTTGTTTATTAAAAGTTGTTCGGCACATCCCCACACTCCCTTGTTTCTACCAGTCTGTTTATCAGTCACAATGTTGTTCGACTCACAATGGTCCTGGAGGAAATGGTTGAGGCAACTTGTGTACAGTTTGTACATAATGTTTCGGTAAGCAATGGGCCTATAGTTTCCTGCCATCTCGGGGATTTCATTTTTGGCAACAAGATTTGTCCTTGTTGCAAGCCCATTTGGTATAACTTGATTAACTTTTACCTCATCTCTCATTGTTAAAACTCAGCAATTAAATATCTTGAAACAGATATACCAATCCTCCCGTCTAGTCCAATAACTCACTGCTAGCACTTTTTCCCACACAGCTAAACATTCTCCTTACATAACTAAATTTCAACTTTTCACTCTTATTTAGGTACGTACTTATCTTTCTTTCTATATTAATTTACACATAACTGTATATATGTGTGTGTATGAACCTGTATCTATATGACTGTTTGTGTATGCATAAGTACATCCATTGATGTATGTGTGTAGACTTACAGGTACCCATATGTGTGCGAAGAGGCGCGGCAAGATAAACAACATACGCACGGATATACACAATACCTTCCTAGGTTCTAGCTAGTCCCATTGGACCACCCCTCTTTTTGTTATCTGAAAAACTATAACCCATTTAATTTTAATTTTGCTACTTACTTTAGCTATTCAGTTATTTTCATTCACATAGTATATTATATTATATTGTGTAATATTGTAGATTGGATACAGTCCGCCCATCTATACATCTATTGGTTGGCACTCCGTCGGTTACGATGACGAGGGTTTCAGTTGATCCGATCAACGAAACAGCCTGCTCGTGAAATTAACGTGCAAGTGGCTGAGCACTCCACAGACACGTGTACCCTTAACGTAGTTCTCGGGGGAGATTCAGCGTGACACAGAGTGTGACAAGGCTGGCCCCTTTGAAATACAGGTATAACAGAAACAGGAAGAAAGAGTGAGAGAAAGTTGTGGTGAAAGGGTACAACAGGGTTCGCCACCATCCCCTGCCGGAGCCTCGTGGAACTTTTGGTGTTTTCGCTCAATAAACACTCACAACGCCCGGTCTGGGAATCGAAACCGCGATCCTACGACCACGAGTCCGCTGCCCTAACCACTGGGCCATTGCACCTCCACTATACATCTATACACATTACATAATTTAATATAATACATAAACAACTCTGGCTAAACTCTTTTAAGCGCTTGAGGAATAAATACTTAAGCTTAGATATTGCTTGATAAATTAATAATTGCCTCTCATTAACCACAGATATTCGTAAATGTTCCTACCACATTATACACTTCTAATCTGCATGGATATAAGCGACTTTCTACCCCTTACGATAAATATTCATTGTTTATCTATTTCCGCTCCATCGATTAACGGTTCTTTAATGTCTGTCCTTTTATTTTTGAAATTAACTGATCAATAGTATCCTCTTACTGTCTTGAACATTCCTACTCCTGATCTGGGGTTGTTTCAGGTATGTCGACCACATATAATACCAAGTAAAACACATAGAAAATCAGTGATAAATAACAAATTATAGTTAACTGTTATTATTTTAATTCTGTAACTGCCGGTATTTTCAATTCTATTTCTTACTTTTTATTTTTATTTTACGAGCTAACCAAAATACTCCTATAGTTATTGTATATTTAACCCATGCCGACAGTAGCCTTCTTCCCGTATATAGGAATGTACTACTAAGTATTATAACTATTCCAATTCTGTTACTAAATTTTTGCCGGTCAAAAGGTTCCCAGAGGGACAACGTGTAATATGAATTGATATATCATCATCTTCTCGCTTTCTCCCTCTTTTTCTTTTTCTTTACTTTTCCGCTCTGATGAAGTTATTCAAATTGGTATAATTAATTACTTACAATGATAATTATTATTATTATTATTGTGGTAGTTAAGCCTGAGAATAGCACCAACAGAAACAGCTGTCAGATGAGATTCTGTCTTTTATAATCAATAAATGATAATTGTTCATCAATTATCATTCATTAATTTTATCTCCATTTTCTTTTTTCTTTAAATATAGATAAACGTCGGTATATTCTTGTCATTACTTGTCATTTATGAGCATTAATACTAATGCTCACAATCACATATAGGTAATACACCAGTTGCTTCATTGGATACAAGTATCCTTTAAACGGTTGTTATAACCTCTAACTTAACTCACTTATCTCTCTCTCTCTCTCTCTCTCTCTCTCTCTCTCTCTCTCTCTCTCTATATATATATATATATATATATATATATATTTATATTTATAAAAAAGAAGTTTGAAAACGCCACTATATAAAATAAATTTTAATTTATAATTTTCTCAGAGATATTTCACATGTTTCGGTTCTTAAAAAAACGAACCTTATGAAAAAT
>NC_068983.1:35429606-35434390 GCF_001194135.2 Octopus bimaculoides | reverse complement strand
ACATAAAGAATATTTTGAGAAAATTGTGTATTTTCGAAGTTATTTCGCGTTAAAGTTGTCGTATTTCGGTAATTTCAACCAATCAATGACGTCTATTGAGATGAAAACAATTACTGCTGTAGCTTGTCAACAACAACTTCCGGCGGTGTATATTTCGTTTGTCACTGTTATTTATGACATATTTCATCTCAGTTACGTTTGTATGAATAAACGAGTGTATCAGAAGCATGTTTACTTCATGACACCACCACAATCGTTCGTGCATTTCTACTGCTTTTAGTTTTTTTTTCCTGTTTTTCAGCTACTATTTTCGGAAACACATTTTTGTCTCCGTCCCCCTCCAATCTCTTCATTTTTCACATTTTTCCGTAACTCTAATCCTAAAATCCCAACCCTAACCCTAACCCTAACTCTAAAACCTTAACCCTAACCGTAACCCTAAAACCCGAACCCTAACCCTAACTCTAAGACCCGAACCCTAACCCTAACTCTAAAACCCGAACCCTAACCCTAAGCCTAAAACCCTATCCCTGACCCTGACCCTAAAACCCTAACCCTAAAACCCTAAAGCTAAAACCAGTACAAACGCACGAACAATGTCATAAATAACAGTGACAAACGAAATATACACCGCCGATAGTTGTTCTTGACAAACAGCGGCAGTAATTTTATTCAGCTGAATACACGTCATTGATTGGTTGAAATTACCGAAATACGACAACTTTAACACGAAATAACTTTAAAAATATAAACTTTTCTCAACAACACTAAGAGTAAAAGATGTTTTATATGACGCATTCTACCAGTGTTCGAAATTTGAAAGTGTTTCGTTACAAAAAATAAATTTCTCGATGTGCCGTTCAAAGGGAAAAATCCGTCACAACTTTCATTTTGTTAAACTTACTACTCGCATGCTTATGGATGACTTTGATTAGAGAAGGCTAAATCGAATAGGCTAGAATCAGGGGTTTTCAAACTTTTTGACTTGCGGACCCCTTTATATTTCAGGCTTTACCTTAGGGACCCCTTTATAAACGCTTATGAAATTTACACATAAATATTTGCTTAAAATAACATATATATACATTTATTTATTTAACAATATTTAACAAATAGGTTTATTGTCAATTAAAAGATTTCGATTAAAAAACATATATAAAATCAAATTGCCCATAAAAAGTATTTGCCGTCCACGGACCCCCTGTTTTGTCCTTGCGGGCCCCCTGTGGTACGGGGACCACAGTTTGAAAACCCCTGGGCTAGATCACAAACCAGCGAGTGACTGTCTACAGGAAGAGTGCTAAAATAACACACAAATCTTCTTCAAGTCATACTTAGCTGTCTTAAAAAAAAAATTACCTCAAATAATTTAATCCTAGAAACAACACGTTTCAAAAATAGACAAGTGGGTCACAGTTGGTATGTATTTAACTACATGTCTGTCTACTCACACATGGTTGACCGGGTATAGCATTAAGTAACATCAGCAAGATCACGATTGTCTCGTGGTTGTTTTCTAGTACCCATGCAGAGAAAGCAATTAAAAGATTTTCAGAAAATTTTCAGTGAATATTGCATTAGAATGGCTTTCTACCATCTTTAATATGCCAATATTACTACGAAAGATTAGCATTATAGAGTAACGAAACACTCGTCAAATATTTAATGTTCCTGCTGCTTAGGTTGTACCAACTGTCGCAGATATTTACAAAATCGCACTTGATGTAATAGCACCCAACCCTATCCACTCAACATTGCCATCTGTGACTAGCTCTTGTCAATAACCTTTCTACAATTACTTAACTGATTTATAATTCTTTTCTAAAGGAAAGAAAATTAGTAGACAAAACAATAGCCCCTTTAGTAGTGGCATTCCCTTCTATTAGGCGTCATTCCTAAGCATGAATACACGATGTGTGTAAGCAATCAGATTGAAGAAATAAAATAATGTTTTATCTACTTCCAGCTGTTACTAATTTGAATTTACCTTTTTATGTAATAAAGATTTCCTCGTTTGCCATAAAATGCATGTTAAATGAAACGGTATTCTTTGTTCTGTGGTATTTAACATTAATTTATATAACTGAAGCTATGAAAACCTTTCAACATTTAAACATTCATTTACAGTTCATTTACAGTCACATATACATGGAATAATAATTTCTCAATATCAAGATAAAAGGTGTTCCATTAACGTGTTGTGAAGAAGTCTACAAGTAAAATAAGGTAAAATAAATTTTAAATAATGTTCTTTACTTTGAACATCATGCACGGGATTTCTTTTTGTATTTTTCGATTTTTTCCTTATTCATTTTAAATTTGTTACCAATTTGAGTAATTTAAGAAATGTATAACATCTTTTTTACCATCCACAAAGAGTCGAGCGGTGCCTAAGGGGTCGTAATTATTTCTATCATGTGTACAAAATCCTGTCAAATTAGTCTTTTCCATTAGCTCCTTTGCTGGTTTGGTAGTATTCTATGTATTGAATTTTTTTTATCAGTGTTTTAATCAGAAATATTCTTTCTCTTTTAAATATTAGAATAAGTTGTTTCTTTGCCAAAATGTTGGCTGTTCACATCCTATAACCTACATTGCGTAGTGATCATTAGTAAAACCGCTCTCTCAATGCCGGCTGATGCCGGCTTTTGCTAATAATTGGTGACAGTATAGCAGCATTTACTGCAGTAAGCAGCAGTTGCATTGAGAGATTAACGAAAGCTTCGTTAGTTTGTAGTATCAAGTTCAACAACTTTATATAAATATTTCGGGGAGGATGTCCTCTACAAAACTAAATTGTCCTAGAAATAAGTCACATAACACTGCGACAAGAATTATTAGTTAGATAAACTGTTGTTGTTACGGTTCATACAGTTGTTACTTCTGTCGAAGCAGAGCCATAATAAAAACAATCGTTCCAGCCATGACTATTCCAATTTGTTTCAAACGCAGAATATTTCGGGTTAGTTTAAATAATCTTTCTTTTTAAGGTTTAGATTATGATTTGAAGGAGATAGGTTTACGTAGAGATTTACTGGTTGACTCAGGTAGATTGTTCCTTATTAGCTTCCTTTGTTCAAATACTGACTCTCTTTTTAGCACGAGGAAATGCTTTCTAGTTGGGTCACCTACAGTTTCTTGTTGGTTCAAACAGAGAACACTATTAGATTCTTGAAGTAGCTTACTAGTTGAGACCAACTAAACACCCACTAGCTAGCTCAAGCGTAAGCTCTTTAAAGGTCTTTATTTGCTTCTTGTAGAAGTCTCCTAGATGAATCGCGAGGATTAAGGACCTTTCTTTTGTTAGAGTAGTGGCTCTCAAATTCTTTCGTGTAAAGACTGTCACGTTGGCTTTTATAGGATCGTGTAGAGATTTCTCAATTAAACATGTTATAGTAGTTGGCGTTATTTCTTTTACTCAATGTTTGACAATGAAGATTAATAAGTATTGTACATAACGTTAATTCATTTTCATTGAAAACAGAAAGGTTTCTTACAGAAATAACCAAAGTATTTTTTTTCATTGTAGAATGGTTTTATATTGTCTTGTGTAACATCATGTTAGCTTGTAAGGAAATGGTCAGCTGGACGAACAGGTCTGACCTTCAGATTTATTAGTTCATGTATATCACCCCACTGCCTAGCTGAAAGTCCATGCAGCGTATGCTGACATGCAGTGATGAACCCTTTAGCATTTAAACCGCCCATATCTGGCCAAGACGTTCTACCTGTTTTATAATCAAACTGGCCAGATTTGGCTTCCTACACTAACCCTACAGTATTGTTATAAAAATAACACATTGAAATCGCAAAGTTACAAAGCAATGCGTGATTAATTTTTATCAATGTGAATAAATGAGCATTACATTTGACAGAATAATCTGAATGCTAAAGGCGGCGAGCTGGCAGAATCGTTAGCACGCCGGGCGAAATGCTTAGCAGTATTTCGTCTGCCGTTATGTTCTGTGTTCAAATTCCGCCGAGGTTGACTTTGCCTTTCTTCCTTTCGGGGTCGATAAATTAAGTACCAGTTACGCAATGAGGTCGATGTAATCGACTTAATACCTTTGTCTGTCCTTGTTTGTCCCCTCTATGTTTAGCCCCTTGTAGGCAATAAAGAAATAAGAATAATCTGAATGTTAAGGGGTTAATAGTATCGGATGTTGCGTAGAAATTTAGATATAAGTATTCTCTCCAACGTCTGGTCTATTTCTCTATATCTGGATTGGATATTCTGGTTTTGCTCATAGCAGAGGCGAGGAAGTTGTAATTGATTGTAGCCATTACGCCTTTGTTTCTGCTATTCTGCAATTGTTACTGGTGCTGTGCATATCAAAACAGATTTTAAATTTATATATTTGTGAATAGTGTCATTAGGGGATCCTAAAACTGCTAGTGATACTATCATTTTACCTTTTTTTAATATTTTTATCTGGAATAAGCGTATAGGAAAGTGGGTTATACATCATTAGATGTACACCTGACTTTCCTATATTAAATTAGGAATTGAACGGAACGCTGAACTCCAGACTATCAACACAAACAATATTTATTCATGGTGGAAAGTTATATACATCTTTAATCTTGTTTGTTGAGACGTCTTCGGTGTGTCAGAACATGGTTGTTGGGACGTTGGTATATTGATGTGAGCTGTCTAGCGTGAGTTCGGAAGATGGAGAGACAGCTAGACACGTCCTTGCTCAATCGCTGGCCAGTAAGAAAGAGATCGATCAAAGCGGGAAAGCTTGGTTGTTGAATTCCACGCATGCGTGAGACTACGCATG
>NC_068983.1:35428513-35428956 GCF_001194135.2 Octopus bimaculoides | reverse complement strand
ACAGCAGATAGAAAGTCAGTACACGTGAGAGTTTTATACCAAGTTCTTGAGTACACAATTGGAAGTATCGCAGGCTGTAATTCTTGTCTGTTTATTATCGTGGTGAAGCTAAGTCACCTAACAGAATCGAAGAGAGAGATTTGCCGCGGTGGTTTAGTTTGGTGTACATAGTAAGTCGTGTTGACTATGGTTGGAGATGTTGGTGACGTTGGTGGTCATCGTTGCTTGGTAGTTCAGTCTCCATGGCCGCATTTGTTCTGTAGTCGGGGTCACCAGTTATAGGTTGGTAGTCCAGAATCCATGCTGCAGTTGTTCGTACTCGGGGTCACCACTTTATAGGTATGTGTGTGGTGGTTATTGTAGCTCAGCGGGCTGCGTGTTTGAATCACGTCGGGGGGGGGGGTCACCACTTTATAGGTATGTGTGTGGTGGTTATTGTAGCT
>NC_068983.1:35423168-35428503 GCF_001194135.2 Octopus bimaculoides | reverse complement strand
AATTAGGAATTGAACGGAACGCTGAACTCCAGACTATCAACACAAACAATATTTATTCATGGTGGAAAGTTATATACATCTTTAATCTTGTTTGTTGAGACGTCTTCGGTGTGTCAGAACATGGTTGTTGGGACGTTGGTATATTGATGTGAGCTGTCTAGCGTGAGTTCGGAAGATGGAGAGACAGCTAGACACGTCCTTGCTCAATCGCTGGCCAGTAAGAAAGAGATCGATCAAAGCGGGAAAGCTTGGTTGTTCAATTCCACGCATGCGTGAGACTACGCATGCACACGGCGTTACTACAAGCGAAAGAATATTAGAATGATGTTGTAGTTATATTCCGGGATATTGTATTAGTGTTTGGTGTGATTGTATTTGTAGTGATATAGACTGTGAAGTTTCGATCAAGTGTCAGTAACAAACTGTGTTCCTCGTCTGCCAATATTTTTGTAGTATGTTGGCGAGTTGGCAGAAACGTTAACACGCTGGGCGTAACGCTTTGCGGTATTTCTTCTGTCTTTACGTTCTGAGTTCAAATTCAGCCGAGTTCGACTTTATTTTTCATCCTTTCGGTGTCGATAAATTAAGTACCAGTTGCGTACTGGGGTCGATCTAATTGACTAGCTCCCTCCCCCAAAATTTCGGGCCTTGTGCCTAGAGTAGAAAAGAATCGTAAGAGAATCTGTGTTTTTAGCGCAATATATATAACACAAATTACGTCGTTTCATGTTCTCTATAGTTTAATGTAGTTTGTAACCTGGAAAATGGAGACTTCCCTATTGTTTGTATACTAATGCTGTATCTTTGCGGTGTCCAAATGTGGTACGTGTAAGTTTTAGAAATATGTTTGTGTAATGATCTGATTCATTTACAATGTATTCTATGTATGCTGTGAATGTTGTAGAGATATTGTATGTAGTTTTTAGTATTTTCATATAACGTGTGTGTGCGCGCGCGCGTATGTGGTATATTTATGTTGTTTGTAGTGGTGGCTGGTTGTATTACTTGATGTTCGGGAAATTACTGATCCTAGTAATATTAGTTTCTACACTGCTTAAGCACGACAACTTGACAGGTTGTTTGCTAGCATTTTGCGTATTGTCTCACGAATGTTGTTAAGTATTTTGTTTATAAGTAGGAGGCAGAGTATGGAGTTGGAACTTTTGCAATCGATGGTAATCATTCTAGTTTCTGTAAATTTGGCAGTGCTGGTTTGAATAATTGTTCAATGATTCCTTTGGCTTCCACTCGAGAGAGGTTCTTACTGATCTCCTTACAGCACATGTAGCACGTGGCCACAATGACTTCAGTCATAACAAAAGGACGTGATGACCTTATCTTATGCATTCCTAGGCTGAGCTGTCGCCTGCTGACAGTACTTGAAACGGGCCACCATCTTCCCCAGGGTTACGGATTCCGTTCTCACCAGATCTTGAAATCTGGGTTAGTGTCTGGAATATCTGGTTCCTGGACCTGAGGGAAAAGGATGGATGGAACGCAAAGCTAGCAAATTTACCTTCAGTGTACAAACTACTGAGGAAGCGGCGAAATTTACACGTATATTTGTGACCCTAAAGTTCCAAGTTTCGTGTTTTCCATAGAGCATTACTTACGTCTGACAGAAGGAAGAAGTTAAGATAGAAGTCATGATGGAAAATAGTTATTTTATATTTTGCTTGTTTTCTTTGTGCAGTGCTTGGGGAAATGGTTTTCGAAAGATGCCTAATAAACGAGTTCGCTTTCTGTTGAGTGCATGTATGTTATTTCCTGTTATTATTATGATACGGGTTGTGGTAATGTTTCTGCTGAAACGTTGCTATTTTTCTATACCGTATTTAATTGTTTATTTTGCGATTTATGATGTGATTTATGAACAGAATGGTTGATCTCTTTTATTTCTTTGTTTCTTGTTTTTTGGTGTTGAGTTTATTCATGTTATGGCTGAGCTTATTTCCAGATGTTATCAGTTGGTTATTTCAGTTGTGTAATCAACACTGTATTTTTGTATATTGCGTTGTTGAGTACGATTTTTTTAGAGGGATCCTTTGTTGATATATAACAGTGTGTGGAGGCGCAATGGCCCAGTGGTTAGGGCAGCGGACTCGCGGTCATAGGATCGCGGCTTCGATTCCCAGACCGGGCGTTGTGAGTGTTTATTGAGCGAAAACACCTAAAGTTCCATGAGGCTCCGGCAGGGGATGGTGGCGAACCCTGCTGTACTCTTTCACCACAACTTTCTCTCACTCTTTCTTCCTGTTTCTGTTGTGCCTCTAATTCAAAGGGTCAGCCTTGTCACACTGTGTCACGCTGAATCTCCCCGAGAACCACGTTAAGGGTACACGTGTGTGTGGAGTGCTCAGCCACTTGCACGTTAATTTCACGAGCAGGCTGTTCCGTTGATCGGATCAACTGGAACCCTCGACGTCGTAAGCGACGGAGTGCCAACAACAAAAACAACAATATAACAGTGTCTAATATAGTGTTCATTTCTATGAAACATAATTCTGTTTACTAATGGGAGTGGTTTCTCAGGGCATTTTTTAAGTTTGTGAGAGTATTTTTATATTGTACATTGATGTGTAAGTATTTTATGATAATGATGCAAAGATAGTCAGGAGAGAGTTAGAAGTGGTTTGTCATGTAATTCTGATTGCTAGAAGTGCAGAGGGTCATGCCTAAGAAATGTTGTTGTAGTTAGTTTAGTGAAGCATATAAACATATTACTGTAGGTTATTTAGAATGTGATTTAGTTGTGATCCTGTTGTGCTTCGCTTGTGTTTGTACTATAGGGCTGGTGAAAAGTAAGTAGGCATTAAAAATTGGTAATAAAATCTATATTACAGTTCTGTATTTAAGAGATTAGGAATTATGTACATTATTTACAATTGACGGATATTTGTCATTTTGTTTGTTGTTAACATACCGTTTCGGCTGATATACCTTCCCCAAGACACCTGATGAAGGCTGGAGGGTATATCAGCCGAAACGTTGTGTTAACAACAAACATGACGAGGAAAAATATCCGTCAATTGTAAATAATGTAAATAATGTAAAATCTATATTCCTTTTACAAATTTATTGAAACAAATGTTCTTTATTACATTGGAAAATAAAAGTAAATCTTCATATTTCAATGTGAGGATCGGTGGAGTCAACCAGTTTCCCCAAACGGTCAGAGTTGGAATGAACAACCTTCTGAAGGGATTTCATTGAGAACCTCATGAATCCGTGTCTTCAAGTCATCCAGTGTGCGAGGTTTGTTTTGTGTAGCCCCACAAGTAAAGATACAAGAAGATCCAAAAATAAAGTTGCAGAAGACAAAAAGGGAAACGAACACTTAATCCAGCGAGAAAAGTATTGAAAATAACCGTTAACCGATATGGATGTATAAACGCCCACGGGCAAGCAGCATAACACGAATACACACGCTCATACAAGCAATACATACATACATACCAGGCATGTGCCGTGAGTAATTACTCAGGGTAGGCAGTTGGTGACGTTTATGTAGTAAAACAAAAAAATTAAGCGAAACACAGGTGCTCAACTGAGTTGGAGGCAGATTTACTTCTGCCTTTATAGCGTATAAAGAAAACGTTGTTGTAGGAATGTACGCAAAACGTGTACTACAGCACTACTATGCGTAGTTTTAATACTGAGACTGAAAGGCAGGGGCGAATTATGCCTACCTAATCTACAAAAAAATAAAATAGTCAGGGTAACTTTCATAATTTTATCGAATTAGGTGTATATTTTGCCATAAAAAGAAAATGTTACTATCGATCTATTTCATTCAGGCTAGGCACTGCCTACCTTGCCTACCCAAGCGGCACGTCCCTGATACATACATACATTGCAGTTGAAGTACAGAAGGACGTGTGTAATATGTGGAATATAAGGAAGGACATGTGTCTGTGGAATATAAAGGAATGTATTTGAGTTTATGCATGTATCTGTCTAAATCTATTGATGTTAATATTTATGTATAATTTAAGGCGGCGAGCTGGCAGAATCGTTGGCACTCCAGGCAAAGTGCTTAGCGATATTTGGTCCGTCTTTACGTTCTGAGATCTAATTCTGTCGACTTCGCTGCTCATCCTTTCAGGGTTGATAAAATAAGTACTAGTTGAACACTGGGGTCGAGGTAATCGACTTAACTCCCCTCTGAATTTGCTGGCCTTGTGCAAAAACTTGAAGCCAAGATTTATGTATTACTTGTTTTGTGTAAAAGGAATTTATAAGTGTAAATACCTGAACATCTGTGTGTCACATCGTCCAAACTTAATTTCATTACTTATGTATTTATTCTTATCTTTTATAATAAAATTCTAATTTATGCTGACAACTATTGCACGTACTTATTTATTGATGATCTCAAATCGTATTTCTGATGTTAACAATTCTGACGATAGCATTTATTCCGTGAAGTCACGTATGCTAATTTATATTTCAATCTTAAAACTGTTATAAAATCAACTGTTATAAACGAAACTTGATGCCTGTCAATTACTAGTGTAAATTAATTGATCGCTTATTTTATCTTTTAAGCTTCATCTTATTCTCACTTTTACTTTTTCTTATAAATTTCATCAGTGAATTTGTTTTCTAATGTATCTTCTAAATTCCTCCAGTGAGAGGTGCACTTGATGTATTGTTCGTGCAGCGTTTATTAAAATGCATTACTGAGACCTACGCAAGGAATGGCAAATAAACTGATTTAAATATCAACGGTGTTTTTGGCCCCTGCCTTCTAGTGCTAAATCTGGTCTGTATATATTATGTCCCACATACTACCAATGAAACAAATGAGTATGTATGCACACACACACACACACACACACACACACACATTATACAAAGACAGGACACTGTACATGCTAGAAAGGGCAGTTAAAACCCAAACCACGGATAAAAGCAATTTCAAAGAGAATGAAAATAAAAAAAAATATATATGTAGAAGGTTGAAAAGGAACACACGAGTTGATATGTATAAGGAAAATAAGACAAGGAAGAAAATTCTAAAATAATTTTATCATGAAGAACATTTTAGTACTGGTTTCAGTCTTTGCGACTTTTTGAACTTAAAGTAAAGCATGAAAAACAATTGTGGAAAAATTAAATGAAATGTTTTTTTAAAAATATTTCCATAGTTTTCAAATGCAAGGGACATTTTCCTTTTTTCAGTCTGTCTCTGTCTCTTTTTTTCACTCTTGTGGGTTCTAGGTAATTAGCAGCAGTTAGTTTGATATGAATTCTTGTCTTTGATTGTTTAAGCAGCAGTGGTAGTAGATAATGGAGGTGGCGAAGAAGAAGAAGAAGAAGAAGAAGAAGAAGA
>NC_068983.1:35420577-35421267 GCF_001194135.2 Octopus bimaculoides | reverse complement strand
ATATATAGAGAGAGAGAGAGAGAGAGAGAGAGAGAGAGAGAGAGAGAGAAAGGGAGAGAGAGAATAGGAAGGTTTTAGGTCACTGATGATCTAAACAAATAGGTACGTTGCGTAAGTGCTGTAGCTGGTAATCCGTTAGGATCCAAGTTCACTTCGGAGGCTGGAGCCAGAGATCCGTAGCAAGCTTCTGAGTCAGCGGTTATAAATTAAAGGAAAAGGAAAACAAAACTAAAGCAGGACAAGCTTATCAGATCATTTAAAATATTTTAACTAATGTAAAGGTAAATCTAAATAAGGGAAAGTAAAAGTAAATAATGTCCTACAGCTGTTTCTGGAATATCCCAGGTAATGGATAAACGTGTAGATCAACATGTCCATACATTGGGTATTCCATCATCAGAGACAAGATGTATGTGCAGGAAAGTTCTAGACAGAAAATTTAAAGTAGATAGATGTATAAGGTTCATAGTTCATCTTGTTCCGGAGGGTATGGAGGTTTATACGTATTTCCGTGAAGTTACACATTGATTCATTACCTGAGATATCCCTGAAACAGTTGTAAGACATTATTTACTTTTAGTTTTCCTTCTTTAGATTTACCTTTACATTAATCAAAATATTTTTAAATGATCTGATAAGCTTGTCATGCCTTAGTTTTGTTTTCCACTTCCTTTAATATATATATATATA
>NC_068983.1:35417023-35420407 GCF_001194135.2 Octopus bimaculoides | reverse complement strand
TATATACATATATATATATATATGCGAATATATTTTATTATTTCAATTCATTTTCTTTTCTCTCAAAGTATAAAGCACATCATATCTGCCAAACATATTAAAAGAAGGAAAATAAGCAATGCTTTCTAACTTCACTTGGTTTATATTTGAAAGTAGTTTTAATTAAATGGCTGAATTTCAAAAGAATTTTTTGAAATTCCTTGCTTATGTGTACTATAATAACAATGTTTCCAAATATACTGACTTACACTATGGAGTTTCCACAAGTTCTGCTTGTTATTATTATTCTATTCAATTATTTTCAGGAAAATGTTAATATCATCAACTAAAAATATAAAATGTTCTGTACCCTGTTTATTTGGAACGTTAATAGCTGCAACCATAATCATTGTTTTCGCCTGTAAGTATTTCTATCTATTTCTTATCTTCAAACACCAACTCTTCCTTTTTTTGAAATTTTCAAGATTCTCCATTTAATGTTAACTCAGTTTACCCATCATTAACGTTGAAGTTTTTGCTTCAGAAGCATTTTGACATATTTTTTAATATGATTGTTTTAAATTCATAAAATAAGTTATTTCCTTAACCCTTTCAACCCGGAATTTTTCTCCAGAATTTTTTCTCAAGTCAGTAATGACGTGGGGTTTGTACACATGCGAGCCTTTTGGGCTGTCATTATAGTGTCATACACACCGATCTGCCGCTATATGCTTACCAGAAAAATCGGAGCGGTACTATACTGCATCACACAGGTTGTAAAATTTTTGACTGGTACAAATATGTACCAGCCGGGCCGAAAGGGTTAAAACAGTGGAGGGAAGTCGAATTGAAATTATTTATAGAAGCGAAAACTGAAGCTCCATCTCAATTAAAATTCACTAACTTTTTAATCATGAATTCAGATTTGAGCATTAAGAAATATTCTAACATTGAAATAGTAATAAAAGCCAACTAATCAATTAGTTTGAACAAATTCAGTAAGACACAGCCAATGTCTAAAGCACTTCTTAATCAATAGAAATATTTTCTTTTAAGAATAATGTTGTAAAAAAAAACAAAAACACACATTCACCGATGGTTACTGCAATAAAAAAAAATCCAACCGTCGGTGGTATATCCGGACATTACAAGCTTCATTTTTCAATGAATGAACATTGATCCGGAGTAAAAAATTTCATGCTGAAAATGCCATTTTAAATTCATGATGTGGGGTCTGATCTAAACTCATTTTCAAAGGGTAAAATACATACGATTTAAACCACTATACTATAAAGAAAGAAAATAAAAACATTAGGATGTTGAAATGAAAACTTATCTTACTTTAAGTAATGAAAAGATACATACGTACGTACATACATACATACACACACACACACACACATATATATACATACATACATATACATACACACACACACACACACACACACACACACACACATATATATATATATATATATATACACACATAATAATAATTATATACATAATTGTAACAAGGGATTGGCAAAAACGCCTCTCCACGCGCTGAAAATAGACGCCAAATGGCGCTAAAAGCCACCTTAAAAACTCTAAAAATACTGACGTTTTTGTGGTTGAAGAGAAAGATGTAAATTCTACTTTTACTGTATATTTTTCAAGTATGTATACATATTGCTGTGCGACGGCTCTGCTAGTATAGGTATGTGTAGGAACTTGTACATTTATATAACGGAATATCGACACTGATGATATTCCTGGTCCAGGAATCGAAACCACAATCTTACGATCATGATGCTGACACCCTAACCACTAAGCCACGCGCCTCCACGTTTTAATGTTTACAAGTGAAAACGTAAATGTTGTTGGTATTTATCTTTAGGGGGTCATTGTTCTTGAAATTATTTGACTGTTATCGAGAAATTTTAATCTTTGTGTTTTGAGAGGTGAAGTATGTAGGCTAAAAAAAAAACGTAAATATCTCTTCTATTCGGTTTCAAGTGTGGTTGTTTTATAATATATTATTTGGATTTATTAAAATATGCAAAAAGTGGACATTATAAAAATAGGCAAGAAATTCTAAACCAGGTTAGTCCTCTACCCTCCTTGCATATATCTGTGTATTTCTTGGCGTGTGGACTTAATCTTTTGGGAAATTTTGTTGAAAATTTAGTAACTTTTAGATAATTTCTGCATCACTTGGCTAATATGGTGCTGTAATATCTATTTTAATGTGTATTATGGGAGTAGTTTATGGTGAAGGTGAAGATGGGAGAAATAAGGTGGTGAGGTATTTTTTCTGTTTAGCTGTTAGGGAAACTATTGGTTTGAAATGATTTAGTGTTTTGAAGATTTTGTGTGTGCATAAAGATAATAATTCGGAGTTTCGATTCAGAATTTGGTTGTTGGCTGTAAGTATGTGGTAGGGCTCATTGGTGTAAAATTAGCGGGATTTATTGCTACCATTCCTGATATATTCACTAAAAGTTCATTGTCCCATATTTACCATCTTCCTTCTCTCCTCCTCCTCCTCCTGATTCTCTCCTCAGGTTGTTCTGCCTCCTTCCTTCTCTGTTTCAACTTATTCCTGCTTCCTTCTTTGTTTCAATTTACTGTCTCCTCTCCTTCCTTTAACATCTCCATCGTTTCTTCGCCCTTTGTGTATTCACGAACTCTTTCCTCTATCTCTTCCGCTTGTTCTTCTCTCTTCCGCTTGCTCTTCTCTCTTCCCCTCTTCTTGCTCCACTCCCTGTCTCAATTTACTTTTCTCTCTTTCCTGTTATGTCCCATCATTTCTTCGTTCTTTCTTCTTCTCTCTCTCTTTCTTTCTCTCACCATCTCTCTCTGTACTCACAAACAAATCACACATGCATCCACAACAATAAAATAGAGGTAAACAGCGCGGCGAAGATGTCGAGAAACTGGAAGACTATCGCGATAGAATTGTTCCTAAGAGTTTGGAACATAGCCGAAATGATTCACCCAACAACCTTATTGAGGCAGCCCTGAGAAGCAACGGATTTACCAGGTCTGTGGCGCAAATAAAGCAGAAAAAGAGTGAATTTATCCATTCCTATTGTAAGAACGACCGTGCGAACTCATAAAAGGAGAAATGGTGACGAATGGAAAAACAGGAGAACTCCTTTTATTTTAAACGCGTCACACGGTCGAACACAAAATGATATATCAATGATGATATACAAAATATGTTATACTACGATAACATATGTGAATTCGTAAATACCAGTAATGAAGAAACGATAGAAGGCAACCGTATGAAATGAATAACAGAGATATTTATTGTGACGTTAAAGATGTATGTCTGTGTGTGAGTGTGAATGCGACAT
This sequence comes from Octopus bimaculoides, assembly GCF_001194135.2. Lineage (NCBI taxonomy): Eukaryota > Metazoa > Mollusca > Cephalopoda > Octopoda > Octopodidae > Octopus > Octopus bimaculoides. The sequence continues at coordinate 35,417,081 of NC_068983.1, read as the reverse complement.
ATAAAAACATAATAAAAGACAGGCCGTCGTACAAAGAAAAGAGTGTGTGTGAGTGATA
>NC_068983.1:35413145-35416456 GCF_001194135.2 Octopus bimaculoides | reverse complement strand
GAAGCATTTTATAGTTAATGGTAGGCTCACCAGACATCAGAAAAATACTCTATCACGTGACCTTATTAGGGGCCGTGATTGGTCAGTTTGCGTTCTGGCGGGAACGGTTCGAAGAAGTTGCCGCTTCGAATAATAATCAGTCACGTGATGACAAGGAATGGTTTTCCGCTACGCCCGCGCTTGTTTATATTTAAATGAGAAGATTGTATGTAATGGCGATAGTAGTTTTGTATCTAATGGCGATAGGTAGTTTCACTACACTATGTACGCATTAGGACACACTTGGACAAACTGGATACCATTTTTAAAAATAGTGATTCTCCAAGAGAAACACCTGTCACAGAGAATAGTACCTATGTTGAAACTCTATGTAGACAGCTCAATGAGGAAGCCAACAATAAGGTAACCATCAACAGGAATATTCATGTTAATGGAGATGGAAAAATGAAAGAGAGAAGAAAATGAAATTCCTTAAAAAAGCGGCACCAATACCACATGTAAAAGCAGCAGAAAAAGTAATCAACCAAAAGACTGATGAAACAATTCAATGATAGAAAGAAAACCACAGAAAGACAGTAAAAGAAACAAAATGGTACGTGAAGTATATACTATCTGTAAATTTTATGTAAAAGGTGTCTACTAGCATAAAGAGATGGAGACGAACTGCCGTTTTGCGCATCCAAAGCTGAGGCAGGAAGGAAACCATAACAAAAACTACTCTCCACTTAGCCTACAAGATGGAATAAAACCTTGCCCAGAGCGACTCGGATCTCAATGGAGACTGCAATAAAGAAGTCCACTAAAAACCTGTATGCAGGTGCAGTGCGAACTACAACAATAGAACAGCAAATTTTTTTAGTGTGGCACAAAAGATATGGCAGCGTCTGACATGGTTGCAAACAAAACTAAGCCGTGCACACCCACACATAAGACCACCACAAATAATAGACCCATGATGGCCCCCATTGCTGCCAAGCCGACCATTACATCCATTCTTCTGATAAATATCACAGACACCCTACAAAATAACAGCAAGCGTCAGATGGAGCTAATTCGTACAGCCTTCACAGTTTATCGACCAGATTTTTAACAACATTCAGCCAACGAAGGAGGAAACCTACAAGCTGTCTGCTAGCAGTAAATAACGCCTTTAATATATTTTGCGACAAGACTGTAATTTTGTAAGCTCCTATGGAAATAAAATCGCTAATTTTATTGATTTGCTTTTTTAATAAGATATTTTTCTCCATGTTTAGATAAGATAATTAATAAGACAGAAAGCTACAATTAAGTTTATCGCATCTTATTTTCACTTTTCACTGTCTAATTTTATATTACTGAAATGTAGATTGTCATATTTTTCTTTGATATTGCTATAGTTAAATATGCTCGGTACATTTAAAACAAGTTACAATCAATATTTTCAAGACATTAGCTACAATTGTGTACTTTCTGATTATTGAAACTAATATAAATTAGCAGCTTTAAAAACTGCATTCATGAATCCATATAAAAGCTTTATAAAAGTTTTGTAACAAAATGTTGATATAACACAAATTTCTGTAAATTTTGTTCATGAATAGCGTCTTTCAAAAGCTCTATGTTTAACGCATATGACTCTTAGATTAATCAAGTTTGGCCACTCTGAATATATATATATGTATGTATGTATGTATGTATGTATGTATGTATGTATGTATGTATGTATGTATGTGTGTAAGCACGTGTGAATGAGTATGTCTACCGTAAACGAGATATTTGAAATGCGGATCCAGATACACACAATCTGAACGACTGAAAGTCAGAAAGTTTTGCTGGTGTAATGGTATCAATCCTACTAGGGTTACAGTAAACCCTGAGGGTTTTCTGTTTTTACTCGTCGAAAGGGATTTTAATTCTATGTATTGTGAAATATTATACAGGGTGTAACAGAAAAACCTTCCTCTCTTGTTATTTCGGTACGTATTAGCTAATGAAGTTAGGTGGATAGGAAGGTGGCGAGCTGGCAGAAACGTTAGCATAACGGGCGAAATGCTTAGCGGTATTTCGTCTGCCGTTACGTTCTGAGTTCAAATTCCGCCTAGGTCGACTTTGCCTTTCATCCTTTTGAAGTCGATAAATTAAGTACCAGTTACGCACTGGAGTCGATCTAATCGACTTAACCTCTGTGTTTGTCCCCTCTATGTTTAGCCCTTTGTGGGCAATAAAGAAATTGAAGTTAGGCAGGTAGTAACGGTGTCTTTATGTAGCTAAGGGCTACCGTAGTGTTTCTTTTTCCAGTTACTATCACAGTTTGGACCGGTGCACACCGTTTGCTTGCTTCTGAAACATTTGAAACTAAAGTGTGGGAAGATCTGTTCCTGAACCATGCATATAGCTGGATTCGCATTCGATATACAATATTTAGAGAAGGCTTGTTTACATAATTGTCGATGCTTCTGTAGTTATGTTTTAAATGTAAACACACAATTACGCATATACAGTAATCCCTCGCCATATTGCGGTTCACCTATCGTGGTTTATTATTTAAGCTTACATTGATTCCTCTGTGGTGTTGTTTTGCATTTATAATAAAATAAATATATACAAATTATAGAAATAAAAACAAAATATATCATGTTCAGTACTGTTTCTCCTTCGCAGATTTTCGCCTATCGCGCGGGCTTTTAGAACGTAACACCCGCGATTGTCGAGGGATAATTGTATATGTAAAATAAGAATTAGATGCAGTGAGCAAGAGAAAGGCAACGTTTGTACGGATATGGAGAAGGGCAAATGCGCAAAATTGTCGCGAACTCAAAGTGAGAAAAACTTGAGGAAGAACAAGACAGGATTTCTGGAAAAGTGGTGAAAATTGAACCGAATTCGTAGTGTCTCACAAAAGGGATGAGAAATGTCATCGTTGATAAGCAACACGTAATTACTGCTCACGTATGATTTTAGAGCTAATCGTCTGAGAAGTAAAATAATAATAATAATCGTTTCTACTAGAAGCACAAGGCCTGAAATTTTTGGGGAGGGGTGAAGTAGATTACATTGATCCCAGTACTGTGCTGGTACTTAATTTATCGATCGCGAAAGGATGAAAGACAAAGTCTCCCTCGGCAGAATTTGAACCCAAACCGTAAGGGCGGAAGAAATGTCGCTACGCATTTTCCCCGGCGTGCTAACGATTCTGCTAGCTCGCCGCCTTAATAATAATAATAATAATAATAATAATAATAATAATAATAATAATAATAATAATAATAAAAAAATAATAATAATAAAAATAATAATAATAATAATAATAATAATAATAGTAATAATAA
>NC_068983.1:35405131-35407203 GCF_001194135.2 Octopus bimaculoides | reverse complement strand
AATAATAATAATAATAATAATAATAATAATAATAATAATAATGATAATAATAATAATAATAATAATAATAATAATAATAATAATAATAATAATAATTAATTATGATGATGATGATGATGATGATGATGTTGATGATGATGACGATGACGATGACGATGACGATGACGATGACGATAACAAGAACAAGAACAAGAACAAGAACAACAACAACAACAACAACAACAACAACAACAGCAACAACAACAACGACAACAACAACAATAACAATAACAACAATAATAATAATAATAATAATAATAATAATAATAATGATGATAATGATGATGATAATAATAATACTATTGACTGGAATACTCGCAGACTCAATGTACGAACATCTGAAAAAAAAAAAATGGAGTCCTGCCACATGTGCAGAAAAATTGCAAGCGTAAGTGCAGAGGTAACAAGGATCAACTCCTTATAGACAAAACTGTACTTAGAGACTGCAAGAGGAGAAAAACTAACTTAGCCATGTTGTGGATCGACTATCGTAAGGCGTACGATATGATCCCACACTCTTGGATAATGTAATGTATGAAACTATATGGTATTGCATCGAATGTTGAGCGATTGCTTGGAAAAAGTATGGCGAATTGGAGGACGGACCTGACAGCATACAGAGGAAGTTTAGGGACAGGAGGGGCATCTTTCAAGAGGACTGCCTGTTCCCACTGATCTTTGTACTGTGCTTGATACCCCTAACACTGATTCTGAGGAAAGCAAAAACTGGGTATGTATTCAAAAGCCGCCAAGAAAAAGTCGACCATTTGTTATTCATGGATGACTTCAAACTTTATGGTAAAAATGAATCCCAAGTCAGTTCCCTCGTTGATACGGTGTATACTTTCAGTGCTGATATCAGAATGGAGTTCGGACTGAGGAAGTGTGGTGTGTTAGTCTTGAAGAGAGGCAAAATCAAATGTATGGACGGGCTATCGATACCGTCGGGGGAGGTTATGAAGCAGATAGAAGAAACCGGGTTATATGTACTTGGGGATTTTGGAAAATGGACAAATTGATGGAAAAAGAAATGACAGAAAAATTCAAGGTGGAGTACTTACGCAGAAACAAGACGAAACAAGATTGAAGTTATCAACACTTGGGTTATTTCACTCCTTAGATATGGAGCAGGAGTAATCGCATGTACAGTAAACGAACTAAACAGCAAGGTTGAAAGGGATGTTTGTTTTGGTGTCTTGGGTGGCATGAATCAAATAGTAGATATTGATTGGCGTCTGTGGTTTTGTAAAATATGTCCGTTTCTATTTTTAGGTTTACTTTTTTAATTAGTATATCCAAGAATGGGAGCTCCTTTTAGTAGTATTCCATTGTGAACTGTATGTTTGGGTTGACATTGTTCAATTGACTTTTGAATTTCAGGAGTTCATCTGTGTTTTCATTCCAGAGTATGAAACAGTCGTCCAGGAATCTTTTCCAATTTTCTTTTATGTATTGGGAAAAGGGTGTTTCCAAAGGTAGATAAAGATTCCTGGTATATTATTACTTCCAAGTAACCCATTGTTAGGTTCGCAATGACTGGAGCTGCCCTAGTGCCCATAGCAATTCCGGATTTTTGTCGGTAGAAAGTATTGTCAAACATGAAGTGGTTGTTTCGTAAGATGAATTCAACCGATTTAGTAATGAATTCTTTACTGATCCTGTTTGGGATATGTTCCGGGAATTGGTCCAGCCAGAACTGAATTTCTTCTAGTCCATAATTATGAGGTATACTGGTGTATAAATTAATCACATCAAATGATATCATGATTGTTTCTTCCTTGACTTTCTTTGGGAGGTGATTTAACATATCCAAGTCATCTCTGATATAACTATTGATGTGTTTAAAGAAGGGTTTTAGGAGGATGTCCATAAATAGACTTAGTCTGTGTGTTTCACAGGCTGAGCACTCCATAGACACGTGTACCCTTAACGTAGTTCTCGGGGATATTCAGCGTGACACAGTGTGACAAGGCTGACCCTTTGAATTACAGGCACAGCAGAAACAGGAAGTAAGAGTGAGAGAAAGTTTGTAA
>NC_068983.1:35400607-35404761 GCF_001194135.2 Octopus bimaculoides | reverse complement strand
TATATATATATATATATATATATTATATATATATATATGTGTGTGTGTATGAATTTTCTGTAAATAAATCATTGTTGTTACTGCACTATGTAATAATTTCAATTCTACCATTCAAAGCGAAGGCATTTATGTAAGCATTTTCAGAAGTACTTTTATAAAATTACTCTTGTAATTGTTCTGTCAATATCATTATTAATTTACGTGACTGCTGTAGAAGAATAAGTAATTAGAATTGAGGAATTCGTTTCTAAATTAGAACTCGAATTTAAATGATTTAATTGCAATGGAATCTAGTTAATAATTACTAAAATACAAATTGTTTGATTTTTCAGGTAACATTCTTGTCCGTTGGGATATGATGATTCTGTCGAATTCAGAGATTTTATTTGGTTCGGAATTTCAACAAAGAAATAAATTATTGGAAGAAACATGCAAGAAATATTATTTCGAGGATGTAAAATATATACGCCCCTTGATTATGTATCACCCATTGAATTTGAGTTATTGCAAAGTTCCTAAAGTAGCTTCCTCATATTGGATGCGATTTTTCAGTGCTCTGGGAGACACAACAAGCAGAATAAATGCTTTTGATCGAATTCGTTTTAAAGTACATCGCATGCACCTGGCGAATGTTTCACAGACTTCGGGATTTAATAACATAAAAAATAAACTTATTGTCACACGAAACCCTTTCACTCGCCTCTTTTCTGCATATGTTGATAAAATATTTCTGTCTGAGAACTGGCAAAGATATGGACGACTTATAATAAAAGATTATAGAGACAGAGCGAGCTCATATTCTCTAAAATGTGGTAACGATGTTCAATTCCATGAATTTCTCCAATTTGTAACCGCCAAACGCAATGATAATTCCAACCGACACTGGAATCCGATCACTGTGATATGCAATCCTTGTGGTATAAAGTATAATTTCATTATAAAGCTAGAATCTTTTGCAAAAGATAGAGACAATTTCATTCGACAAATCGGTATAAAAAGAGATAATATTTTAAAATATAATAATCTCTCCCACAAAGACTATACCATTCATGCCATCCGAGATCTAGCTGCGACTTCAATTCTACATTTTAGAAACAAGTCGCCCAAAGTTTGCTACAAGGAGAGAATTTTATTTTCGAAGTTATTTTCGGCTTTCCAAATTCAAGGTTATATTCATAGAGAAGCTGTCTTCAATGTTGAAGATTTTTCAGATGCGAGAATTTCAGATCCTGAATCTATTATATCTGTATATATCAAGATATATAACAATAATCCGTTAACAAGTCGAAAAGAATGGGAAGATCAACGGAAAATGTATTTCGTAAAAGCTTACCAAAACATAACGTTTGAGATTCTCAAAAAAATTAAAAAAATGTACTATTTAGATTTCAGACTTTTTGATTACAATCTAGAACCAGAAAGAATTGATAATCTATAATGAATTTATTTAGTTGAAACAAAAAATATACTTTTTGATTGACAAATGACAATGTTTGTACCTGTTATAGTGCCAAAATAGAAGGGGATGTTTTTGGACTCTAGACAGCAAGTTCTTAATTGACGAGTGGTTTAATAGTTCACTCATTATTGGACTCAAATCCTCCAAAAGATATATCTTGAAGTACAGCTTATCAGCTTGCTTTGAAAGAGGATATACTTTAGATAAGTAATATAATACGGAACCTCGGTAGTTGGAAATGAAATTTGTGAATTCACACACGGGGTATTACATGTATATATATATATATATATATATATATATATATATATCAATATGCGGCACTTTAACAGAGCGAGACACACAAATATACAAAAACTAAGTGAATAATCGAAATGGTTTAGATTATCATAATAATAATTCATTAAACTAGGTAACTAAGCATAAAAGAAGTCTTCAATGATGTGTCCAACAATCCAATGTGCTATGGTCAATGTGGATCATAATTCAATATATTAATTGTTAAATATGACTGCATGATAGTTATATTTTCCTTATGAGTCTTTGGGTTATACAATTCCTACAAACAAGAATCGAAACAAAAACAAGACACTTCTCTTTCTTTACCAGAGGGAGCATTTTTCACAAATATTTTTGAATTATTTCATATTTAACATACGAACATATCTATTTCGTTAGCTGCAATATCAAGATTCAAGCAATACGACTAAGAATGATAAACAATATGCAGTTCACAAGGAGACTGATTGCTACGAAATAAATAGACACATTTCAATACATGAAATTTCAAAAGCCATTTTATCTTGATACATAATCGTTTCTAATTTAGACAAAGGTCAGCAACTTTCAAAGGAAGAGATAGTCGATACCAACGACTAAAGTAATTTTGACTCTTGCTTTTATCGACTCTGAAAAGGATGAACAGCAAAGTTGATCTCGGTGGCTTTTGAACCCGGAAGAAATAACATATGGCATTTTTATCTGACACGTTAACGATTCTACCAATCCACTAACCATTTTATCTAAAAGCATAATACAATTCAATTATATATTTGACTTCACTCGCCTTGGTATTGTTGTACTTTTCATAATTAGCTAAAGTTGAATTTACAGTTTATCTCCAAATGGATCAGTATGTAGCTTGATATTAAAACGACATAACTATTAGGTCGTCAAGTATGAAATTTGTAGAAAAGAAAAAAAAGTTTGCTAATGTTTTGTAAATACAAAGAGTAGTTTTATTCATCAAAGTATGCACCCATATGGGCAATATCTCTTTTGCCATTTCAGTGGTAGCTTGTCCAGTCCAGAACTGGAAAAGCCTGGCAATCTACAGTCAATAAAACTTTGGAAGGCCTGTTTTACAGCATCGTCGGAATTACATTTTTTCCTATCAAAAAGTTATCCAAATTCGGGAAGAAGTGGTCATCAGTGGGGGCAAGACCAGGTGAGTATACTGGATGATGGAGAATTTCCAACTCCAACTCCTGTAATTTCACCAATGCCATTTTTGTGATGTGTGGGCTGGCGTTGTCTTGTAATAAAATAGGAGTGAACCTATTGACTCATCTAGGCTGTTTTTTGTAAGTTTCTGCATCATTTAGTACAGTTGGCTGCTGTATACTTCGGCTATGATTGATGCGCCAGATTTTATGAAATCATAATGGATCGCACCTGCACCAGACCACCAAACACACACCATCAGCTTCCTTTGAGGAATTTTGCTTTTTAGACTGTTTTGGTGGCTCGTCATTGTCCAACCATTGCGCTGAACATTTACGGTTGTTGTATTGGATCCGTTTCTCATAACATGTTACAATTTGATTCAAAAGTGATTCATTTTTGTGACGAGAACGTAGCATAATGCAGGCTTCCAAACGTTACTGTTTCTGATTTTCATTAAGTTTATGTGGAACCTTCTCATCTAACTTTTTCACTTTACCGATTTGAACTAGGTGAGTCAATATCATTTGCTTACTAACACCAAACAATAGCGATAATTCACGAGCACTTTCACATGGATCTGACTCGACTGGCTTTTAGTTCGTCATTATCCACCATTGTTTCTGGTTGACCGCGTTGCTCATTTGTGAGGTCAAAGTTACCAGAACGAAATTTTGTAAACCAATTTGATACTGTCTGCTGTGTAATAACATTAGAATGAAATACTCCATTAATATTCCGAGCTGTCTGTGATGTTGTATTTCCAAGAAAGAACTCATATTTCAAAACTGTACGAATTTCCGACTTATCCATCTCTAAACAAAAATAGCAAAAAACAATTTATAAATACTTTATAAAGCGTAAAATGAATTAGAATAAAGAAATAGATGTGTCAGCTTTCTAACGAAAAATAAAGAGTGTTAAAATATAACAATGGCGCAAAATGAGCAGCTGTCAAAGCTTACGATATACCTTACTACAAATTTCATACTTGACGACCTAATATTTCTTATCAGAGCAATTTATTTCCTATACAGGAATGTAAGGAAAAGAAACCGCAATTCCTAATGTTTGACAGAGAAATTACAGACTTAAATTAAAGTTGCATACAATGTTTGTGGTGTCTCCTTGTTGATTATTCATTTATCTGAATAAAAACTAACAAACAACTTTCCTCTCTTTATATTGAAAATATATCACGAAAGAATTGTGTTACATCGTTAATTAAACAAATAAACACACACACACACAC
>NC_068983.1:35397904-35400597 GCF_001194135.2 Octopus bimaculoides | reverse complement strand
TACACACACACACACACACACACACACACACACACACACGCTAAATTTTCAGCTTCAGCCTAGTAGGGTCCTGACGTATTGAAATACTGACTTTCAATAAAAATAAGTATCTGATCCTTAAAATCAAGAGCGTTATTCGCAATGCACTTATTAATTTCATACATACATTTGGGCAGAGAAATGTCATTGCAAGCCGTGTGTATTGTAGTTCGTTCAGAAAATTTTGTCTTTGTATTCATTGGAATTAGGCACGTATTTCACATGAATTTTAGCCACATGTGTGTCACAGGTATTTACCTATATATGTGTGAAATATAGTCTAGTGAAATGTTATGAGCTGAATAAACGGAAGTTGATTAATACGTTCAGTTGCAGTTCCGCTGTCTTTTGTCGTGAAGGAATTTCTAACTTATAAGAGAAATTCAGATTATAAAAAAAACTTTTTGCTGCAGTTTTATATTAATTCACTACGGATATTAATTTTTTTTTTGTAACAACAATGTGCAAAAGAAATTAATTCAACTTGCTATTATTCCAAATCCCACCCATCTATGAGAACATTTGTGCAACTGGTTTTATATTTGTGTCGAGATGTAAAACCCACATTGATGTTAGAACGGCTGAATTAACTTCAATAGTACATAGAATTAGTCATTGGGTTACTATCGACGATTTTGTTTTTATGTAATGTAGTCCGAACAACTCAAAATAACAGGATCCATTCTTCTCTGAACAGTTGATTATGGTCAGAAATCGCAATTTTAAAGAGTGTGGCAAACTTTCCATAACAAAGAGAGGACTATACCGTACTCACGATAAAGAGAAAACTACTTATGCATACCCACGAACTCATTCGAGGGTGTAAATTACATAGAAAGTGCTGCTTTATAGTACTGACGTGCTACTAATATAAACTGGTGCCTACCATATCATCCAATGATATCTGATGAGAAAGGCAGCGGCTCGTGGCAACGGCAGAAATCGCTGCCTAACAATCAACTAGCGTTTAACGCTAAGTTTATATTGACAGGCTTATCAAGTCATTATATTTTATAGTGTAGGAGGGCGGTGACCGGAAGAATGCTCAGCGGTATTTCGTCTGTCTTCATGTTCTGAGTTCAAATTCCGCCGAGGCTGACTTTGCTGTCCATCCTTTCGAAGTCGATAAAATAAGTACCAGTCAAGCACTGGGGTTGATGCAATAGACTTACTGCTTCCATGGAAATTGCTGGCCTTACACCAAAATTTAAAATCAGTGATGGCGGCGGCAGTGGTGGTGATTGTGGCAGTTGTAGTGATACAGACAGTTGACCATAAATACAATGACGGCTGTCTTTTTGCTGCTAGCTAACTAGGACATGTGCTGTAGAAATAATCATCTTTTTTGCAACAGTGACAGAGCCATTCGCACCCAGCACTAGGGCTACAGCAACAGTCTGTCTTTTGGAACCAGCTAAAAATTACGAATGCTACAGATCAGCCTGTCGTAAGGCAGTATTGTTATTTTGCTGGTGGTAGATGGCCTATTACCAGCAGATAATTTGTACCATCGTCACAGCAATGGACAGTATTTTGTAGCCACAATTTTCACACTTAACGTTTCTCAAACGAACTAAATTAAATTGTTTCCCAAGTCAACTTTCTTAAAAACAAGCACATGTGGTAACTCTTCAAGAAAATTTGACAGAACATATGTCATACAAACTGCTTTGCACGGACGCATAATAAACTTGCAGGAAGTTGTGTTCTTGGCTATCTTCGATGTCATTTAACCTTTTTCTGCACATTCTCGAGGTTTCCAGTATAAGCATAATGCGTACTCAGCAATTATCAAGCCTGCCACATGAGACGTTGGTGCTCGTCCCCATCTTGGATGGAAACACACACACACACACGCACACACACACATACACACACACATACACACACACTCACACATCTATATGTACACATCATACAACCATATAAACACACACACATATATGTATACATACATACAAACATATAAACATACATACACACACACACACACACACACACGCACACGTATCTGATACTGTGTTATTGGTCAGTCTTGTCGCAACGATACCAATTGACTGATATGTAGTGCCTATAGTTGTCCAGCCTAGGGTTATATGTATTATTCTCATTTATTCAGCTTAACGTCATTGCGTGAATTTATATCTCGAAATTAAGTAAAGAATTTGACAATGACTTAACCAAGAATCAAATTTGTCAGAATCTTCACAAGGAATATGATGAGCAATTCTTGTAAGAAGTTTGCTTACCAACCACATGGTTCCGGGTTCAATCCCACTGCATGGCTTCTTGGGAAAGTGGCTTCTGCTACAGTCTAGGGCCGTGCATAGCCTTGTGAGTGGATTTAGTAGAGGGAAACTGACTCTCTTATCGAAGACGATGTATGAGGGTTCAGCTTTTGCCGAACGACCTGCACAAATGATTTGTTTATAGCGATCAAATGTATGTGCTGTACATTAGCTGACCCCTTCCATCAAATCGACGTTGCCTGGACAGGTTCACGGTGTACTAAACATCAGCTACATGGAATGAAGTATTTTACTCAAGAATACAACGCACCACAACGCCGGTCTAAGATTTGAAACCACGACCGTGACCTTCTTAACGTTGCCTGGTGCTAAATAACATGAAGGTTCGAAGCCGCTTCTTTCAAT
>NC_068983.1:35397759-35397894 GCF_001194135.2 Octopus bimaculoides | reverse complement strand
CACACACACATACACACACACTCACACATCTATATGTACACATCATACAACCATATAAACACACACACATATATGTATACATACATACAAACATATAAACATACATACACACACACACACACACACACACGCACA
>NC_068983.1:35395434-35397659 GCF_001194135.2 Octopus bimaculoides | reverse complement strand
TATATATATATATACATGCATATATATACATATATATACATACATACATATATATTTATATATATACTTTAACATACTTCTCAACATTCTGAAGAGATCTGCCAAACCATTTGGCACATCGAAACGATCGTAAATGACTCATTATATAATCTCCACATAATTAAATCAATGGCTAACTAGCCCAATTGACTTGCTTCTTCTTGTGTTTGTTCCTCCATTCTCCACATAATTATGATTATAAACTGCGGTTTAAACAAAAAATTACCTGCCTCTGGATACCTTCTAACGTAGACGGTACCCACACAAGTAATTACCAGGAGTGCCTTCGGATTTAACTATCCCCTGGTTGCTTAGATACTTCAGACTACCCCTGAAATATTGAAGCAACCCTATCATTTACCTATATATATATATATATATATATATATATATATATATATATATATATAGCTGGCTATTTGCGACATCCGTATCTAAAAAAATGCTGATATTCTATATATCGTGGTAGCGAGATTTGGCTGACATGTGTTTACCGGACTGCTCCTACTGATGGGGCCTAGTAGACTGAAATAACTCAGTACCCATAACAAACGATCCTTGTCTGCTACGACATATGCTTGTGTTTTATGTAGTATACGATTATTTAGAGGATCTCACAAGGCTAATTACGCAAGATTCAGTGTTCTATACAAGATGTCCACATTAAGTTGGACAGAAAAAAGTTTACTTTTTGGTAATAATACTGCTTCCGTCGCTAATGATTAATTTTAAAAATATGTATTTTTGTAAATTGTGAATCATACGGTTTACTTTTGCAAAATACCGGCCTCATTTCTGGAGATGAATATATTAGCCTACATATCTTGTATGTATAGATATGTGTACAACAACTACTGCATGAGTTAAAGCTCCAACATGTTTATACAAGTATTTAGTCTAAGTATAGAGATTAATAAATGTTGTGTCAGAATTATAGCGAAGTCGGTTAGAGGACTGAAATCTTATATTTGAATTTAAGGCACTGATGTCAAATCCAGTCCAAATAACAGTTTATATTTTGGAATATGGCACATAAAAAACAAAGATTCAACAATCAATTTGTAGTGTAAGAAAAGAAAGTCTGTGTTCTATGATTATTGTACTTAGTCATTATTGAGTAAACATTTTACATTGATACCACCCAATATACATTTTAGCAGTAAAATACACAATTTTTCACATTTTGTCTTAGTGGCTGGTAGTTGAATCAGTAACATTAGATTTGTATCCCTTCGTAGACTTTATGCTGTTATCAAAGCTAAGGGACTTAACTCTTACAAAAACCCATTCTGCTTAGTTGTAAATATGTTCCATGTATAGTATTTGTCACTGATGTAATTTTGAGGATTCTTATGTAAGAGACAAATGTTTAATTAGACTTTAGTGGCAAGTTTCATTTTACATTTACTCATTGACATAACTAAAGGTGGGGAAGATTTCTCATTTAGGGTGTACAGTTGAAATTCTTTTATATTTACATTTCATGTACATTTCATAAGATGGAGATGCCTTAAATACGCTCCATGAAAATTCAAGTCCTTAAGTAGAGTACGAAAGATCCAATAAATCATGGAAATTACATATATCTAGCTTTAGACGTAAATTGCTTATAATTGCATCAGTTTATAATGACATCGTAATTGCCAATAATTATAACAGTAACTACAAGTTTTATCCATTTAAAGAGTAGAAACAAAACATTTCCTCCCTTATCTTTTCTAAAAAGAAAACGCATGCAACCTAAGAAAGATGATTAGGTGCTGAGAAGATTATACTCTTCGCATACTCAGGAGTTAAAACTAAGGTACAACGCGGACCCTAATGCTACAGTTAAAACTAAGGTACAACGAGGGCACTAATGCTACAACTATGTTTACTCTTACAGTATCTTTTCTATTAGTATTTATTATAACATTCTTTGTAAACAAAGAAGAGTAATGTTAATTCATTTGAATCCAGCATGATACAGGTACATATTTGCTGATCCTAGAATGATAAATCTCATATGGTGCAGCTTTAGGATTTAAAACTACTATCATAAGTGTGGTCGGCTGTGTTACTCTGAAGTATTTAGTGACCCATCAAATTCACTTCTTCAATTTTATTTTATTAGAAAGTTAAATTTCTGTATGACCATTTAGATGTTACTTCTTTTAGAAAGTTAAACATAAAAACCATATAAAAGC
>NC_068983.1:35391920-35393867 GCF_001194135.2 Octopus bimaculoides | reverse complement strand
CAGATAGTACGTTGGACAAGAAGGGAAGAAAAGAAGAAAAGGAAAAAGAAGAAAACAAGAAAAAAAGAGAAAGAAAATTCAGAGTGTAGAGTTGGGAGAAGATAGGATGATATAAATCCGATAAAAATTGGAAAGGAATGTTATGTAATAAAAAGGGATCATAAATGGGGTTAATCTTGTGTTTCTACAAAAATATTGAGATAAATGTATATAATCATTTATACTTATGTGTATGCGCATATATACACAAATAAACACACGTATACTCGAATAAATACATATATGCATACCTATATACACACCTACGTACAAACCCACACACACACACATACATACATACACACACACACATATATATATATAAATATATACACATATACATATATACACACATCCATACCCATATATACATATATACATACATATACACACACATATACATATACATATATATATATATACATATATAAATATATATATATATACATATATATACATACGCATACATACATATACATACATAAGCACATACATATACACACATGCATACATAAACGCGCAAACACACACACACACACATATATATATATATATATATATATATACACACACATATATATCCACACATACACACATATATGCATATATATATATATAAAAATACATAAACATATCTGTGCACATAAACATACATGCATCCAACCAAGCATATATACATACATATTTATATATATTTTTTTATATAAATAATAACAACAAAAATATATATATACAAAAATCTATACAAACACATATAGTTTCATACAAAAACATGAATGTATACACACACACACAGATACACGTGTATATACGAACACTCATACACATACATTCGCACACACACACACATATATATATATATCTATGTATGTGTTGTTACATATATTTACATAGAGACTCATACGCAATTTTATACACTCCTTAGTACGTATATAAATACTGTCGATGTGTGGTAATTAGTAATAAAGTGGAGGGATATTTATCGGAAGGTAATTCATATATTAGTGAATGAGATATTAAATGATTGAAAATTAATTAATAAATGAATAATAAAGTTAATGGGTGGTCTATTAATCTACATTTATTAATATATGTAAGAAAAGTTGGGCTGAAGTAGGGGTTAAAAGAGTAAATATTGCTTAAGAAGACAAAGTTAATATTATAAATAAGGTTTACTACAGTAATTCCGTAACATGTCTATTAATGTAAAAGTTATATCGAGATTTGAAAACAAAAATATATTATGTTGATCAGTAAATTATGCGTCATATAATGAGATATTTAAATGTTTGGGATATATCTTGTTACGAGAATAAATACTTAAACTATGATTGTTTTAAAATTAAAGATGTTTCTAGGAACGTTAAAATGATGAATTAGAATCATAGATTTAGAAAACTCTCAGTAAGAAAGCCAAGAACATAAATAACTCTTATTATTGCTAAACAAATTAGTGAATAAATTGGAAGTCGTAAATGAATGATATTGAGGTACAATGAAATATGAAAAAGAAAAAGAAAAAGTAAGGTTAATAGGGCAATGTATATAAGGCAATTGTAGTGGGTAAATTTTATTATGAATTAAACTAAAAATAATGCGCTATTTTGTGTTTAAAGATTTTATAGGTGTTCTAATTTAGGTTTACAAATAAAGAATGTTTAGATAAAATATGTCAATCGTAATCAATCTATGATATCTTTTAACATATGAGGGAGTGAATGTCGTGTTTTTCTAGAACTATTTGAGGAACTCATGTATTACGAGTTAATTTGATAGTGTTTTGTAAATAAGTGATTGTTATTTAAACGCTGTAAACACGTGTTGCTGCCAATGTTTACATCTGTAAGAGTTTTCGATGAACGTGTTTACCAGTTTATTCTTTGAAAATAATATGAAGAATAGTTCAGT
>NC_068983.1:35385132-35388160 GCF_001194135.2 Octopus bimaculoides | reverse complement strand
TAATACGAGTATCAAGCATTATCCCACGTAATCTTTCATATAAGTTACCAAAATCTTACTAATATTTGATATGATGAAAAGTTACTGAAGAAATAAAATAAGAACTCTATATATTAGGAAATATTTTTTACTAACGAATCTGTATTATTTTAAGCAAAGACAGGGAATGAAAATTTCTAAATGGAATAAGAAATATATAAAATCTTACAAATACTAAATTTCGAAATCAATGTTTTGATAATTTCTTTCAACAGTGGGTATTACGCATCATTTCTGTGAATTTAAAGAACCACATCTTTGTGATTATAACGTGGATTGTCCAGAGAATACTGAATATACATGGCAGCAAGAATCCTACAGGAGTACGTCTTATATGACTCATTTCTTACCCAGACCAGATAACAGCAAATATTATTATTCAGGTAAATTAGTTACAATCATAATTTTATATTCCATAAACTATTATCTAACTAGTGTTTAGGTGAATATTAAGTGTTCCATTGTCTACAACGCTGATGAACTTGTAAAGAACATTGTATGTTGCACATTTCCTCTCTAATGTCACCTCTCTTCTCTGAGAAACAGCCTGGGATAACTAGAATTTAAGCCTACTGAATTTCGGATGTGAACCTGAGTGAGGTTGGTAATAGAAATATTTGGGATTGATTAAATATACCTTCTATAAAAAGTGGACTTGTATCTATAGGAGATATTATAATCGTAAATTGTGTAGCTTAAGAAACCTGTTTTATGATATTTATGTAATATAATTGTAAACTTACCAGATTTGTTTTCCTGTGATTTGTTTCAAACTCACCAGTACAAGAAATTGCGCTTAATAAAGCGTTACAGGTTGATGATCGGTGATGGCTAGTTACATATTTCACGGGAGTCATTATACGCTACATCTTTTTAACTGACAGTGATCAATATATATTCGGATGGAAAATGTGGCGGGGCGGGGAAAATCACTAATTTTTAATGTATAATAATAATTTCCAGTAGTGTGCATAGAAACGGACTACGAATTCAAAATGGTTTTCTTTACTTTTGAGTTAGAGTTAGATTAGAAAAATACATTTTACACCAATGGTTATTAACATTATCCATTATTCTACAGTTCAGTTTTTATATACTTGACAGTGATCTAATTTGTAAGAATATTAATAGATTAAAAATGAATATTCTTACTTTAAAATCAAACGCTTGAAAACCAAAAGAATTAAAACGTAATATAAAATGGAAGTATTGTAAAATATTTCAAATCAAAGCACTGTATTAGCTACAGTCAAATGACTGAAGCAAGTAAAAAATGAAAAATAAATGTAAAAGTTGAGCTGTCTCTAAATGAAACAATGAAGCGTTGAAAGATTAAAATCACATAAATACAAATTCTTAAATCAATACAAATATTCTTGTTACTTGACTATCAGAAACTTGTTAAAAACAAGGAAAGCACAATTCAGTCGGATGATTTGTGTATGGACATGTAAGATATTTATATTAGTGAATTACTGGTATCTCTTTTTGTTCATATAAGCGAGAGAAAACTTAACAGATTGTGAGTTTGCTAAATATATTTTTGTTTTTGTCACCCTAAGTGCGTATGTGAGAGTGAAACAGAATGTGAATTGTTAGAGAATATTCTCTAAACAACCTTGCTGAGTGAACAGAGTGTAAGGCTGTATTAAGACGATCTGATAAGATGTTCGAATCGAAGCCTTTTCATAAGAAAATGGTAACTCTCTAAAAAGTTTTATCTGCATTTTGTTGCGCATAAAAGAAGTAGGTTATTACAGCTTCCCGACAACTTATCACAGACATCACATTATATCATTGTCTATAATAAATATCAAATATCTAGTTTACCTTTCTGTGTAAGCTGTTTAGTGCTCACTGTTTATCTATTATTAAACATGGTAAATTTTGGTAAAAATAAGCAACACCTTACTGTAGACAGAGATAGCATAGATTCGATTCTGAGCAAAATCTGCTATCTTTTCTAGAGATCAAGTAAAATGTTTATCAAACCGCATAATAAAAATGTAAATTTTATAGATTAAGTATCAAC
Source organism: Octopus bimaculoides (assembly GCF_001194135.2). Lineage (NCBI taxonomy): Eukaryota > Metazoa > Mollusca > Cephalopoda > Octopoda > Octopodidae > Octopus > Octopus bimaculoides. The sequence continues at coordinate 35,386,089 of NC_068983.1, read as the reverse complement.
TCTCTGACGTTTAGTTATTGAATTGCTTATATATGGAAAAAAACACTTATTAGAAACAATATCAGGGTGAACTACACAGGTTATTTGCTGAATATTTCCCTGATATGAGTTCACGGGGGAATAACTATTTTGCCATAAATATGTATGCATAGCCAATAGGATTTGTGAACCAAACCAAAAGTCTTTTTCGGATTTCAGGTGGAAAGTTCTGAAACCTTCTGTGTGTGTGTGTGTGTGTGTGTGTGTGTGTGTAAATAGTATGATAAAATTTATTTAACCATTGGGAATTCTATTATCACAACAATTGTTTCGCAACTTAAAACATTGAAAGATAATTTATTTTATTATGTTTTATGATAAGTAATATTACTTACATGTCTGAATTAAAAGTAAAATACCTTCCAAATCAATACAGATATTAAGCAAATACACCGAGTTAGAGAAAATCTCTAAGTATATGCAAATACATTATATGCGAATTTTGACATTTTGCTAAATTCAAGAATTGTATAGTAATAGTAGTAGTAGTTGTTGTTGTTGCCGTTGCTGCTGCTGATATAACCGTGATGTTCCTTGTAACAACATTTATAGTAGCCTATACTGATCATCATATTTAGAATAGGTGGAAGAAGAAATGATGTTGTAATTCCCTTCCTGTATCATCTCCTTTGGTAATAAAAGAACATATCATAGATGTTCTTGTTTTCTGTCTTCGATTTATAGAATCTTTTTGTTCTTTCAGTATATTATATGTACACAGACTCTTCAAAGGGCCAACCTGGACACACGTCAAAATTTGTATTTCCAAATATTCGAGCTCCTGCAGGCAAAAGTCTCTACTTTACATATTATATCACAAAAAACAATGGAAAACTTCAGGTATAGTCAAAATTTTTCTCTTCTAATTATAAACATATCCACGCTATCAGCATATATATATATATATATATATATATA
>NC_068983.1:35381972-35385098 GCF_001194135.2 Octopus bimaculoides | reverse complement strand
ATATATATACTGATATGGATGAGAGATGGAAGGTCACAACCATCCAGAAAAGCAGTAGCACTTGTGCTTTCACCGGCGTTGTTATAAAAGTTCAAGTCAATCAAATCTTGTTATGGTGACTTTCAGAATTTTGGGGATGTTGTTTCAAAGCATTGAAGTAGTTGCATTCATGAAGCTATCCTGATTTAGTCTATCATAGTTGTACTCAAATTAAATTTGTAAGCTTAAATATAAGTAAAACAGAATTCGGTCTGATTCACAATGTTGCCAATAGATCCACAATAGAATTTGCATTCGGCATTTCAAACTAATTCATCAATTTTGTCGTGCTGCAGTAATGCATACTATTGTGGTATAATTATCGAAAAAGAAATAAAGCTGTTGTGTGGAAGTAGAACACCCCTATTTGGTTGGCTCCTAATGGACTGTGCCACAATGTAAATGGAGATGTGCAGAGAGTTTGGTGAGCTGTGTAAATCCGCGCGTTGTTGTATTTGAGTTTGCTCCATTTTCAGCGGTTGGTGTTGCAAACTCTATCGAAAAATTTCAGTACAAACCGGATGAAGGAACTACCTTTACCGCGTATTACAGACGATACGAGGACTTATTCTGAGAGGAATGCAAGGGATGGTCTAGTGAAAGGATAGTAAGGCTCCTTTTGAAAAAACTTGCCCCTCTGGAACATGAAAGTTTTTGTAACTTCATTTTGCCCAGAAAGCCCACGGAATTGTGTTTTGATGAAACGATAAATATTTTAACTAATATTGTTAGAGAAAAAAGTTCGCTGTTTAACATTCGGCTGGAATGTTTAAATTTAAAGAAGAATGAATCCGACGACTTTGTAACATATCCCAGTATTGTTAATAAGGCTTGTGACAAGTTTAAGCTTAGAGATTAACGCCAAATATATTGAGGTGTCTAATATTCGTTAAAGGGCTTGTGGCAACGGAAGACGCGGAAATTAGAAAAAAGAATATTATCAAGGTTGAATCAAGATATTGAACTAACCTTGCAGAAAGTGATTGAGGAATGCCAACAAATAATATACTTTCGAGAAGACACAAGAAAAATAGAAGACAATAATAATAATAATAAGGAATCTTCTCCGAGCTATTGCTCTACTTTTTGAGGGGAAATTACAGCAATGACACTTAGGAAAGTTAAGATGGGTTACCGATGTGGGAAGAAAGACCCATCATTGAAACAACTTCTGTTTATGGATGACATAAAATTGTCTAGGCAATCTGAAAAACCAATAGATTCCATGACCAAAACAGTCCAGAAGTGTGGTAGGGACATTGGTATAAAATTTGGGATTACCAAATGCTCAGTACTTAATATGAAATGAAGGAAGAAAGCAGCCTGCAGAGGATTGCGGTTGCCATCAGGAGATACCATGACATTCTAGCTGGATGACATTCTACACAGAGAAAAGAAAGTCAATGTCAGCGAGGCGTATCAAAAAGGGGTGAAGATGGTGTTGAAATCCAACCTGAATGCCAAAAATTTTATTACTGCAACAATGAATACCTGAGCAGTTGCGGAGGTCAGATATAGTGCATCCATCATCAAATGGACAAAGGAGGAAATATCAACAATGGATAGAAGGACGAAGAAGTTGATTACACTGCATAGGGCGCTGCACCCTAAGGCAAACTTAAACAGACTGTATATGAAAAGAAAGACTGGTGACCGAAGACTAATTAGTATAGACAGTTGTATAAGGAGTGAAAGGAGAACGCTTGCCGAGTATTTCATAAATAGTGATGAAGACCTGCTGCAATATGCCGCGAAATATATGGGTGTAAATGCAGATTAAATGATGGGCGAGGAAGAGTTTAACCAAAGAGCTGAGGAGAAGAGAAAAGATCATCTTGAAATGAAAACACATGGACAGTTTGAAAGAAATGCACAAGACGTTAAGGATAATACAGTATCGTAGGTATGGCTTCAGCGAGGTGATTTGAAGTGTACCACTGAAAGCCTGATCATTGCTGCATACGACCAGATTCTCGTTACCAATTCAGTGAAGTATAACACTGTAGGAAGAGTGTGGCAAATGTGACCCACTTGCTAAGTGGATGTGAGAAACTTGCACAAAAAGAATACAAGCGCCGCCACGATAAAGTGTGTGTGTATCTTCATTGGCTCTTATACCGTAAATACCAATATGAAGTAACAGAGAACTGGTATGAGCATGTTCCAAGTAACTTGATGCAGGAGGATGGAAAAGTAACGATACTTTGGGACTATGATTTTTAGACAGATCATGTAATCGAACAGCTTCGACCGGATATTGTCATATTGACTAAGAGAGACAAATACTGTCAGATCATTGATGCAGCCATGCCAAATGACATGAATGTTGTGAGTAAAGAGGTTGAAAAAATCATCATGTACACTGAATTGAAAGTGGAAATGGCAAGACTGTATGGGATGCGAGAGGGTAATGTAAAAGCGATGCTAGTGTCGATCGGAGTGCTGGGCTCAATCCTGTTGAAACTTCAAAACTTCTTAAGGCAACTGGAAATCCCATGCAAGATTGATGTCTTGCAGAAAGAAGCCTTATTTTGCACAGTACACATCTTAAGGAAAGTATTATCTGTCTGAGATCCTTCATGTGACTTAACAGATGACTCCGGTGCATTTTTACCTACACTGTTTTACGAAGGAATAATAATAATAATAATAATAATAATAATAATAATAATAATAATAATAATAATAAAAATTATAAGATGACCTAAAATTATAAGATGACCTAAAATTATATGCAAAAAACGACAAAGAGCTAGAAACACTACTACAGACAGTACACGGCTTTACCAAGGAAATAGAAATGAAATTCGGATTAGAAAAATGTGCCAAAGCAACCCTGAAAAGAGGAAAATTAGTTAAAAGTAGCAATATAACACTAGATAAAGCCAATGAAATAAGAGAACTAGACGAAAGCCAACCATATAAGTATTTAGGAGTCAATGAACTAGATAGGATACAACATACACAAATGAAAGAAAAAATAAAGAAAGAGTACTATAGACGAGTTAGATCAATACTAAAAACAGAGCTCAATGCTAAAAACAAGATAATGGGTATCAACACTTTAGCTGTCCCAGTTATAAGCTA
>NC_068983.1:35373227-35380966 GCF_001194135.2 Octopus bimaculoides | reverse complement strand
AAAAGAAATGGAAAAACTTTCAAAATACAAAGACCTGGAAATAGAGATAACTCGAATGTGGAATCTAAAAACAGAAACAATTCCTATCATAGTAGGTGCCTTAGGTATAATAAAAAAATATTCAGACAAATACATAACAAAAACACCAGGACTTACAAATATATATAACATACAGAAAATTGCACTACTGGGTACTGCACACATTCTACGCAAAACACTTTCAATACAGTAAACATAAGAGCACCACAGCAAACCACAGCACATACCCAAGGCGCACAGAGCTGCGCTCGGTAGTGAAGTGAAAGCACGTTATAAAAATAAAACTACTGAATAATAATAATAATAATGATGATGATGTACAAACGTGTAAAGAAGGTATTGAAATAAAAAATGTCAGATAAATCCAAAACCGTGCTATGGTTGCGGAGACCTGCATTTTATGATAGATTGCCCCTTTAAAGATAAAAGATGTTTTAAGTGCGGTAAAATTGGGCATAGATTGTGAAAATGCTGGTTGAAGAAAAAATGTAAAAAATGAGAAATCTAAGAAAGTCTACTCAACAAAAATAAATTATACCATAAAAGCCAAAAATTTGTGTCGGTAAAAATGAATGATTTTCAGACGAAAATGCTATTAGATACCGGTTCAGACGCATCGATAATTAATACAGCAACATGGATTAAGATAAGAAGGCCGGTATACAACAAAACTACAAAGATAGCTCATGGTGTGTCAGGGGAACGAATTCAATTCTTGGGCGAAATTCCGCCAGAAATAAAACTTAAAGAAATAATGCGGTAAAGTAAAATAATGGTATCTAAAAATACAATGAATCTGTTCGGTAAAGATTTAAGGGCAGAATTCTACCATTGAATACATTATATAATAAGGTGAATGTGTCACAGTCCATGTCAGATAATGAGCGGACTTCTCAACAGGTCTTAATGATTGTTTAAAAAATTACAACTATCCGCTTCCAGGGCCAGAAGAAATATTTGCTAAGTGCAATGGTGGGAAATTTTTTTCCAAGCTGGGTTTGTCAGAGGTCTACCTCCAATTACTGGTTGATGAGGAATGTGCTAAAGTATTAACAATTAATACTCATAAAGGTCTGTACCGTTTCAAAAGACTGCCATTTGGGGTTAAGGTCGCACCAGCAATATTTCAGTAAGTGGTGGACACCATACTAACAGACTGTGAGTTTGCGGTCCCATACTTGCATGACATATTGATCAAAAGTGAATCGAGGGACCAGCATATTGATCAAAAGTGAATCGAGGGACCAGCATACTGAACACATAAAAAATGTTTGTTAAAAAAATAAGTGACTATGGATTTAAAGTAAGCGAAAATAAATGCGATTTTTTTAAAACAGAAATAAAGTACTTGGGACAGGTGATCAATGAAAACAGACGAAAACCGGACCCTTCTAGGGTCGACGTGATAGAAAATATGCCTGCTCTCACTAACAAAACAACATCACAAACATTTTTAGGTCTGGTATGTTAATACCAGCTGTACATGCCTAAAATATATGAGCTAAGAACTCCGTTGAATAATTAAAAGAAGACACGAAATGGGACTGGACAAACGAATGTCAGAAAGCATTCGAGAAATTAATAAAGAGGTTAACATAATTGTGGCAACGGATGCCAACGAATATGGTATAAGAGCTGTGATATTGCACAAATTTAATGATGGTAAAATCAAAGCTATCGTACATGCATCAAGGATTCCCCTGGGAGCAGAAAAGAACTACAGCCAGATCGAAGAGGATGATTTGTCATTAATTTTCGCAGTAACAACATTCCATAAATTCCTACACGGTAGGAAGTTTACACTGCAGACTGATCACCGACCGTTACTGTCTATTTTTGGTTCGGAAAAGGGTACCTCCACGCATTCAGCAAAACGTTTACAGCGCTGAGGGACTACTCTGTTGAACTATGATTTTCAGATGGAGTTTTTGCCATCAAAGAAAATGGGACACGCAGACGGGTTGTCTAGGTTAATTCCAAAATATAAATAACCTTTTGAAGACACGGCGACTGCATCGTTAAAACTAGAAATGGAATTGAAGAACATTTTGTGCAGTATAGTACGTGATTTTCCGGTAATGCTAGAAGAAATTAAATTAAAATCGGAAAAAAATATGTTCAGAAAAAATTTTTAAAATACCGTTGGAAAGTAATGCGAAAAATAATATAAACGAGCGAAACGCAGGTTCAGAGTGCTATTCAGTATGTGATGATGTATTATTATAAGCACAAAGGGAGGTAATACCTGAAGTACTGCAAAACGGAATATTGAAAGACTTCCATGTAGGACATCCAGGGATTGCCTGGATGAAAAGCCTCATGATAAGTTACGTGTATTGGTTGAATATGGAGAAACACATTGAGAGACTGGTAAACAATGTAAGGGATGCACTATGGCAGCAAAGGTGCCCCCAGTGCAGATACAGCCATGGCCAAAAACAGATTCAGCATGGTCTAGACTGCATGTGGATTTTGCAGGACCAATAAATGGCTCTTATTATATCATTGTGGTGGATAGCTATTCGAAATGGCTTGAAGTGTGTAAATATTCAAGGCCAACCACAAATGTGACTATTGACTTCTTGGAAGAATTGTTCCTTCGTTACGGATTGCATGATACGATCGTGTCAGATAATGGCACACAATTCACGGCAAAGGAGTTCAAACAATTATGTAAGTCAGTCCACATGAAGCATGTGTTAACTCCACCGTACCATCCGAGGTCAAATGGGTTAGCGGAAAGATTCGTCGACACATTCAAGAGAGCCTTAAGAAAGATCAGACGGGAACCTTTTGATGTTGGAAATAGACAAAGTTCTTACAGGTGTACAGAATAACACCGAATCTAAATACAGAGTCGGGTAGATCACCTGCAGATTTGATGTTCTCCAGAAAGATTCGTTTTGTGGTTGACAAACGTAGCCAAGTAAGAAACGGAAAATACAAAATTCGGGAAGTAAAACGAAGTTTTTTTAACACAGGTGACAAAGTGTATTTTACAATGTATAAAAACGGAAAACAGGACTGGGAAGAAGGTTATGTAACTGGACCTCAGGGTAATGAGATGTACACGGTAAAAGGACCAAAATATGAACATAAAAGGCACGTTAACCAAATAAAGAAAAGTTATACCAAAAATCAAGAAAGGCGAGATGAGCCAATGGATATATGGTATGACATATTCGAGGTCCCAGAACCACAAGTGAAAGCAGAACCGACATGCAGGCCGAACAGGAAAAGAAAACATGCAGAAATGATGGAAATTAACGCCAAGAGAAATAGATATGCCAGTTTCTCATCAATGAAGTAAAATTATGATAAAAATAATAGAATAAATAAATGAAAAAAAGACAAAGCCAAGCTCAAAAGGGTGAGGTATTGTGTTGAAGTAAAACACCCCTATTTGGTTGGCTCCGAATGGACTGTGCCACAATATAAATAGACATGCGCAGAGAGTGTGGGCAGAGAGTCGCCTCGCAATTTTTGGGTGTTGGTGTTGATTTCATTAAAAAGTGAGTTAACTTGTTACACACTGTTATTATATATTGTTGTAGGTCTCCCCGTGCGGGTGAATCAAGATTCGTTAAATTGTTAAATTGCTGAATTCTGTCGCTGTTTTGCCTGTATTGGAGAGTGTTTCTTCCCCTGTTATGGGCGAAGGGATGAATGGAGGTGAAATGGAGCGTGTCGCAAGTTAAGCATCCGCAACTACACAAAGTATTACGACCAACACCCTTGAAGTTCGCGAGATAAAAATAGACACAAAGGAATGGAGAAAAGGAAACAAATTGTTACAAAAAGAAGGGTCCAGTTTAAAGATGACCCCACCAGAAGAAGTGACGAAGAATGTAGCAAGGAAAAAGGTTGTGTACAGGACGTTATCAACCGCTAGCAAAGAAATAGAGATTGCCCCAATAGAGGCAATTGAGGAATGTTTACGCAACATGAAAGGACTAACCATATTCTATATATGTGGAAGAAAATACGGCACAGTGGAGGTTAGGTTCTCCAGCGAGGCGGATGCTATTAACCACTCCACTGAGCTGATAAGGATACAAGAGTAGGTGCTGCTGCCGATGTAGAGTGGCAAACGTGTTGCCAGTGTGAGACTCGGCAGAGTGCCCCCGATATCGAAGAGGCATGGCTGGTGGCAGCAGTTATGCACGTAATGGAGGAAGATGCAAGGATTCTGAAGATAACCAGAATGAACAAAGTTAATTGCTGGGGCTATGGCCTAAAGATGGCGATTCAAGTTGGGTTAAAATACCTACACGGAATTGTAGAAGAGATTCTTCTACCAGAAAACATTACGTTAAGAGTGTTGGTGGAGGAAAGACCTCCAACATGTTTTCTATGTAAATAAAGAGGGCACATGAAAGCTAGGTGCCCTCAACAAGAAAGTAAAGTAGAGGACAACATGAAGGACAACCCGCCGAAGAGGAAGGGATGGAAAAAAGGAAAATAAAGAGGAGCCATTTATTGCCGTAAATAGGCGAAAGAGGAAAGAGCGAGTGAGCTATCCGCCAGAGAGCCAAAAAGGAATGAAGGAAATAGAGGAGAAAATAGAGGAGGTACCGAGGTACTGGTTAGATGTACCGGCAGAGGTATCGCAACATAGAGTGGAAGACAATCGTGGATGATTATTCTGATGTACAGACGGAGGAACCAAAGGAAACGACTAGCCCGGACTGCCCAAGTTCGGAGTATAATCAAGTAAATGGGAATAAGAAAAAGTGGCATGTAGTCACATATGTGAAAAGCACCGCTATAGAGTGGAAAATAACGAAATTTAAAGGTGCCATAAGGATTAAATTGCCAACAGAAAGTTACCCGGAACACATCGAAGGTGTGGTGATTGACAAGGAAAGGCATAGAAGATTGAAAGAACTATTTGGAGATGAGGTGAACCCTTTGGGGGAAGAGACTGAATTTGAGGAACTACCAAAAGTAGTTAAATATGAAGAATTAATACCCTTAATGAACAGTAATAGAAGAGTCCTTTAAAAGGGAAAAAGAGGAAATAGACTTTTTAAAAAATGGAAAAAAAAGATGCAAAAAGAAATGCAGCCATTTCATCATCATCGATTTCATTATAATATTTTATACATTTTCTTCATTTTTCATTCGTTTTATGTTTCTTGTCCCCACTGTGGTGTTGTGCCTGTCCTTGTGCTGTCCCCTCTGTGTGAATGGCTGCAGTGCCAAAATAAAGAAAGAGAGAGTCGGTGAGCTGTGTAAAGCCGAGAGTTGCGTATTGTCGAGTGTAATTACAAGTATTGTGTATCTTGAGTAGAACGATTTGCGAGGACGTTATTTATTATCCCGTTGTATTGTACGTCGAACGGGTGACACAACAAAAGCCCTTTGATAAAAAAAAAAAACGTCTTTATCACATATTTATTGAAGTTTAATTGTAAACCAATGTATTGAGGAAATGATTTGACAGAATATGATTTGACAGAATATACAGCAATTATAAATCATTAATTCTATTTTTAAAAAAGGCATTTTTCACTTTGTTCTAAAACAATTTTGAAAAATGTTATGTGTTAGAAGCTAATTGTCAAATCTACACTATTATATGACTTGTCCTACAAATAGAAAGAAAGAAATATATAAATAAATTATAAAAGACAATTTCCATGTTGTGTAATACTAAGAATATAAATGCAAATTAATAGGATTCGTTATTTGCGATGGAAGCAGTATTGGTTCAAAATAGCATTGTGTATATCTAACTTAACTTGGATATACCATCGAAAATGATAAACCTGCAGTATTTGTGCTGAGAAAGTTTCTCATATAGACGTATACTGCTAAAAAGCTCAAAAAGCTGTCTTCCTAACAAAGCAGAAATGCCCCTTAATAAACGAGGGAATTAAAAAAGCAAAGAAGCTGAGCATCGCACAACTAAGGACACCAAAGGAAAAACATTAATGAACACACGATTCCATATATTAATGCGCGCAATGCTGGGGTATCCACACCACAAAATCAAAACTGCCTATATTTCTACAAAGCCCCAAGATGAAAGATCTGATTGATAAAAACCCCTTACAAAACAGTAGACGCCAACCAAAGGTCTCAAAAAACACCTCACAACAGAAAAATTCACATCGGAGAATGAATCAGAATTCTCCGTAAAGAATGTGGAGATAGCAGATGTGGAACATGCAACAACAACAACTTTTAATATTTAGAAAGTGGTTTCCACATAAATTAAAGAGTGGATTCTCGTTCAAAGTAAATGCAGGTATGGACTGCAAGACGCTGAATCATATATTTTGTATTATTACCCCAACTGCAAGGAAAATTACATTGCCGAAACAAACAATTCCCTCTGCCAACATGTATGAACCCACAGGCAACACATCCAACAAGAGGAATTGCGCAAGGTTCCACTGAGCAAGTATCTAGGAACATGCAGTGAAGGACATTCGAAATCTTTCCCTTTTACAAATATACAAGAGACAACCCAAAATTCTGAAAAGCAACGGAGCTACACTTCATCAAAAAATTGTCTTCAAATTAAATGTTTGAAAGAGAAGCAGAGGAATTACATTATGTAGTTTAATAATAACGATGATGGGTAAAGAGAAAACATTTATATTACACTACTACTGTTGTTCCTGATAACGTGATACTCATCTCTATAAATGATCCGATATATACATACATATATATATATGTGTATATATATATATATATATATATATATATATATTTCGTTTTTTGGATTTGGTTTGCAAGACCCTTTATGTGAGTTCGTGTGTTGAAGTATATTTTGTTGTGTCTGGGGAGAGTCATTCTCTTTTAGTGCCTTATTATTTAACACACTCACCTGTTCAGTTTCCACTCATTTACCTATTCATTTTTTCTAAACCTTTCGTTGCGTCTTGCAACCTTTTCAATGAAGATTGAAACACGTGACCATATACACACACATACACCTCACTTCACACAAGGATACATAATGAAACAAGCATCCCCACATAACAGACGCAAGTACATAGTCACAAAAACCCATACAGACACACTCACTCAGAGAAGCACACACACACACATGGAAACACGCACACGCATACAAACACACCAACATACAAACACATGAATATGTAGAATGTATACATACAAGCGTACACATATACATACACACACACACGCATACACACACACACACAAACACACACACACACAAACACACACACACACACACATATATATATGCATAGATCGCTGACCACTACATTTATATTTTTTTTCTCCTTGTTTCTCTCCTTATTTCTTTCTGTGTTCCTTTCAGTTGAAGAGCGTAGGCTCGAAACGTCAAAGACTTTCTCCATTCCCGAGCGTTAAACTAATACATCCATTTGTTGTTTACACCACCTGTCTTCATCTGTTGTTGTTTTCGTAAATTCTCCCATATATATGTGCATACACACATACATGCATACACACATATACATACATACATATGTGTATGCGCATGCACACTGACTCACACACATGCGCACAAACATAAAGAACGCAGCTCGGATAACGAATAGTCAACCACTATTGAAAAGGTTGCCAGAGGTAACGAAAATTTTAGAAAAAATAAGTAGGTAAATGAGTGGAAACTGAACAGGTGAGTGTGTTAAATAATAAGACACCAAAAGAGAATGATTCTCCCAGACACAACAATATATATATATATATAT
>NC_068983.1:35368557-35372399 GCF_001194135.2 Octopus bimaculoides | reverse complement strand
ATATATATATATATATATATATATATATATATGTATATATATATATATATATAGAGAGAGAGAGAGAGGGGGGAGAGAGAGGGGGAGAGAGAGAGAAAGTGAGAGAGAGAGAACATTGGGATTTTGACAACTATTGTTCTAGAACTTATACTCGACAAAGAATACTAGAATCATTTTACCACTGATTAGAAAAGACATCTAATGTACCTACTTAGCAAGCTAATTCCTGCAAAAGGGTGAAAGATACTCCAAAATATATATTTAGGCAGGCCCTGTTTTATTATATAATTTAAAACCTATTGAGTGGCTTCCAGCTAAATATACAATATACGTACAAAACTCATTTATGAGGTTTGATTAAATGTACATCGAGAATAAAGTGAATTATAAAGAACACCAAATTATTTCTTTTATATTCTGACTTTATTTTCGTAATTTATGAATATTTTACTAATATTTACTATTTGTTCATGCAAAACATAGACTTACACAGAATATGGGACTTGGCTATACAGTGTAACGGAAAATACATTTTTATAAGATTTTGCACTCTTTTCAATTTTCATTGATGACCGCACCGTCCCTTCTTTTCTTATTTCTTGCAGCCTATTTCGTGAAATTTACATCTTTGAAAAGTCGCCAGACCTTGTGTAAAAATGTGTTTATTTACGAATATGTTGATAGGTATATAATGGAGAAAAAAATAATGTAGAAAGTAGAAAAATGCTTTGTAATGAAATTTCAATGAATTGAGCATATCAAATTGAAAAGAAACCTCTCTTTTTCTCTCTCCGCCTCTCTCTCTATCTATCTTTCAATCTATCAATCCTTCCCCCATCCTTTATTATTTTCTTGATTGTCCTGAACCCCACCTCTCTCTCTATATATATATATATTCCTCCTCTTTGCTTTTCCTTCTCTTCTCCCACCAAAAGACAAAAACAATATTCTATTCTAAACAAAGCGAAATAAAAAAAATTCATTCACATAAAAGAAAACATTCTGTTTTTACCATTTTGATTTAGTCTTGACGAGTTCGAGAAACGAACGAAAGCGCTAATTTTGGATTATCCAAAATTCTCACTGCCTCCCTTTTCTCAATATATATATATATGTATGTATGTATGTATGTATGTATGTATGTATGTATGTATGTATGTATGTATGTATGTGTTTGTGTGTGTAAACGCATATGTAATAATGTATTTTCAGCTTCAATCAAAGGATTCGCATGGAAATAACATGGAGTTGTTTGAAGAATCTGGTGAAATTGAGAGCAGAAACTGGAATTTTGCTTGTGTTAATGTACACAACTACAGCAGAAAGTATACTTATGAATTTATTGCTACACGTGGGTTTGGAGTTAATGGCCATATTGCCCTGCTTAATGTTGGTTTCAAAGACGAATATTGTCAAGGTAAAATTATTTACTTCCCTGTCGCAGTGATCTATCTGTCAAACTTTTTGTCTATCTAGCTACCTAACGACCAATCTACGTACTTACCTATTTATCTTTCACTCAATCTATCCGTCTGAACACATGTATATTCACCTATTACTAGCATTGTTTCTCTGCTTTTCTGTTTCACACCGGCGTAAAAATAATTAACTTTTTTTGATTGCTATCTATCTTGTAACTGACCATAAAACCACAAATATTGCTGAGAACTGAGGCAAGCATAGTTACATATCTTTCCCAGATTATATTGAAATGGATCTTCCGTATTCATTTAAAATATCGAAATTCATAATCATATCAAATTTGGCTCACCATTACGTTTTGTTCTAGGTTATTCTTTCAAGCAAAACAAAGCATTGATTTTGTCGGATAAGTTGAACAATCGACGTATTTGTCTGTGACCATTGATTAACTTATTAAGGTCTTTGAATTCATAATTGTTAAATTTACAATATATCCAAATTTAGCTTTGTTATAACATTTTTGATTTCATATTTTTTCGTTCAGATGTCAGTCATTCAAGACATTTGAATTAAGCATTAAGCAATACTTGCACAACATTCCATAAATTGATAATTGTGTATGTGTGTGTGTGTGTGTGTGCGTGCGTGTGTAAAATTATTTCTGTCATATTATATTTACTAGATACAAAATAGACAATGTTCTTTGGTTGTCAAGCAGAAATTAGCAAAACGGACGGAAACGAGTTTTATATTTTATATATTGCAACCATTTTGAAGGTTATGACATGAAGACTTAGCCTTATTTGTAAAAGAGTGAATTAACCTCAAGATGACTTCTTCGTTGGTTCACTATGTGGTTGGTCGGGTGCCCATATAGACATTGTCTTCTTGGTTCATTGAGACAACCATGTATCCACACTTCCAGACATTCGTACATACATGCCTGCTTCCATACATGTATACGTAAATCCATCAACTCTTACTGCAATGCTTACATTAGACAACAGGACATGATTTGAAGGAGCTTTATCTTCTACTTCTTGAGATTCAATTGTTAACTCATGCATCTATATACATCCATCCCTCCATCTATAAAAACATTAATCTACCCTAGACAGATTTTGAGGAAATTTTGTTTTATACATCTAGCAGTCGTTAGAAAAACCATATGTAGACCCCTAGTGCCGAGGTCATGGAAGATTTTAACTATCACCGAAGCTTTTCTTTATTAAATAAAGTGTAGGTCATTCGCTACTTCTACCCTCAAGTCCACCACATGGTCAACTTGAGATGTTGGTGATATTCTCTTTTAAATTAGTAGATTAGAGCAACGTGGAATGAAGTGCTTGCTCAAGTTTACAATGTGCAGCCGGTCTTGGAATCGAACACACGGGCGAACGCACGATCTCCTGATTATGAAGTTAATACCTCAACACTTATGTCACACGCCTTCACAACGTATGAATTCATAAATACATACACACACATATCTTGCACAAATATCAACTGCCTAATGGATATGAATATCTTGTCCAAAATTGTGCTACAAGAGAATATATGCGGTGAATTAATGTGGAAGAAGAACTACTACTACTACTACTGCTGCTACTACTACTACTACTACTACTACTACTACTACTACTACTACTACTACTGCTACTACTACTACTACTGCTGCTGCTGCTGCTGCTGCTGCTGCTGCTGCTGCTACTACTACTGCTGCTGCTGCTGCTGCTGCTGCTGCTACTACTACTACTACTACTACTACTACTATTTCATTATCATCATAATTATCCCTCTTCTTCTTCTTCGTCTTCTTCTTTAAGACGTCGTCCAGTTTGATATAGTGATGATGTTGATTGAAGACATTGTGTCTGCCGGGGGTTTGTACTGTTTGTCAAGTCACTGCAATGATTTCAGACAATACTTTCTTCACTTTGACATTCAGAGCACTGTACAGAAACCACATCACGTCTGTGCAGCTCGGAGAGCTACGCGATGCTCTGTTTTAATAGATAGTCGGATTTCCCCGGTCCGTACCAGTGCCTCCACATTTCCACCGCCGGACGGGCACTCTCCGAGCTCGGGTTCGGGAATATTAACTTGATTCCCTTTCAATGCGAGGCCGGCCACTTGCGTGCATGCATGCGTGCATACATGCGTGAGACTGTGACGACTGTGACAAATCCGGCGCCTTTCGTGGGAGCTTTCGCCCGCTTCTCTGGACTGACTGACTCGTGATCGACTGCTGTCGACACAGAACCCTTATCCACTTTGGTCTTCGAAGGTCTCATTCGAATACTTGCTACTACCACCGATATCTGCACGCGCGGTCGGCTTCACCAGGGCGCGCTTCCGCGGCTTCCATGCACGCCGCGGCGCCCTTCTACTCGTCGCCTGGTTGGTCCAGCATTGGTCAC
>NC_068983.1:35360198-35368439 GCF_001194135.2 Octopus bimaculoides | reverse complement strand
AATTGTTACACACTCCTGAACGGATTCCGACTTCCGTGGCCACCGTCCTGCTGTCTATATCGACCGACACCCTTTCGGTAATATAATGGGCGAAGCGTAGGGCACCTTAGCCGGACGTTCAGTTCATCCCACATCACCAGTTCTGCTTACCAAAAGTGGCCCACTTGGCACCGTGCATTCGTCGCGTCGCAATGGCTGCGATATACGGTCGCCTCTGATCGGGAGAAAGGTGGTCCGTTTCGCCCCTTCCGAGTTCGAGAGTAGATCGAGGCCGTCAACTTCCCCAGGGCCCGTGGAACCTTTTCAGCATCCCTGTTGTTCTGCTTGGAGTAGATTGTTTTCCACAAGGAACGTATGTATTTTCCCTGCGAGAATGCCTATTAACACTTTCCGTAAGAGGTTAAGACAAGCAATGGGTCGAAAACTGGCAACCGCATTGTGCTTTGACCCATCTTTCATAAACGATGTTTTCTTTCCTTCTACAATCCACTCCGGAAGTGCGCCGCTCTGTAGGAAATTGCCTAATTGCAACGCAATTCGCTTTTGTTTTGATCTAAACCACTTGAGTCAGTAGCCTTGTATTTCGTCTGATCCTACCGCTTTTCTGTTTGGCAGTCTTGGTACCTGTGCACTTACGTCTTCCGTTGGTATGCACAGTACATGATCCAGTCGTGGAACTTCCGACTGGTGGAGTTGTGGAGCCTCCGACTGATGAGACCTTACGGAATGAATCTACTCAGCATCGTGGTTGTGGGCAAGTTCTTATCCTCAGATGTTATTCCAAAATTGGCGGATTTCCTTTGCTTCAGGAAATATATTATCTTTTGTATTTCCTCCTAAGCTCTTAAAAACTGCCTCTGGTTATTTGAAAATAGCTGGTTTTGCTGGAACTGCAATATGCAATCAGTGTAGCGTTGCACCTTTAATGTTTTTCCTCGCACACGTTTTAGCGTTTCGATAATACAGGGATTTCTACATTATTTGATTGGCTGGCCTTTCTTTTGAACCCTTTCTTTTTAATTTGGCATTTTGCAACAAGATATGCCCTTGCACCTTTTTAGCATTTTCCCATTGTCTTTTGGACCATTCTTCTATGAGACTCAGATCTTTATGTAAAGTTTAATATTGCCTTCAATTCTCAGCTTCGACCATGGCTTCTTTCCTTCCAACCAGTTCACCAACTAAAATTGAAGCGGATCTGACCAAGTCCCTTGTTTCCGTTAGATCGTTTGTCAGAATGTATTTCAGAATCTCAACACCTTTTTGAGTCGCACGCTTCACATTGTTACGGTCGAAGCTTCTCAAATTCACCGACTTGGTCTCTGTTCTTGTATCTATTTTATCCTTGAGTCTTATCCTAGGGTTTCTCTGTTCCTCAGTCATATCGTCTCGTAATACAGTGATTTCTACATTATATTGATTGGCCGGCCTTTCCTCTACAACACTTTTACCTTAATAAGGCGGCGAGCTGGCAGAAACGTTAGCACGCCGGGCGAAATGCTTGGCGGTATTTCGTCTGCCGCTACGTTCTGAGTTCAAATTCCGCTGAGGTCGACTTTGCCTTTCATCCTTTCGGGGTTGATTAAATAAGTACCAGTTACGCACTGGGGTCGATATAATCGACTTAATCCGTTTGTCTGTCTTTGTTTGTCCCCTATGTGTGTAGCCCCTTGTGGGTAGTAAAGAAATAACACTTTTACCTTACTAATGTTTTCACTGATCTTCATCTGCATTATTATCCTCGAGGTTATCGCCACTACGGAGGCTTGTTATTATTATTATTATTATTATTATTATTATTATTATTATTATTATTATTATTATTATTATTGTTGTTGTTGTTGTTGATATTATGGCCGCCATACTGTGAAGTCACGGAAATTTGGTGCTATACAAATAAATTAAACAATACCAGTATTATTCAACCCAAGAATAACAATCGGGAAGTACGTACTTTAAACTTGTTACACAAAAAGTACGAAAAGCTACACGTGCAAAACAATTTAACACCAGAAATGAACGGAGCGGTACCCTACGAAAATGATGACCGTCAAAATAAAGGGCCGGCGTTGTTCCTCATGTCCCGCAAATAAAAAAAAAGCATAAATGGACACATGAGGAATATATTTAAATCCTTCACGCTTATTTTACAGCAGTGCTCTACCCAAAGAACGAAAACACCACAACATATACATACAAAAAATCTGGAAGAAAAATAACCTAAATAAAGACTTGGATACGGCAATAAACCCTAATAAACTAGCTAAGATACGAAGATATATTCTCAAAATAAATAAAAAAATATCAGAAATAGAAATAGAACATTTAAAAGGGAAACACATCAGGAAAATGTAGATAGTAGCCACACAGCAAGACCAAATAATATAAGCACTGAGACTGTAAAACACGAAGACAGACGTAACACTTCCAACAACAGCGAAGTAATCAACAAAAGACAACAAACACAAATCTTAGGAATGTATAATGATGTGCAAAAAGCACCAAACCATAACACCACAGACAGACATATGAACGGAAAGGAAGATGAAACAAATCTAAAACCAGGAAACAGAGAAGGGGAATCTGATGATTATGATACTCTAAAAATGAGCATAATCAAAGAACTGAAAACCACAGATCTCAGTATGAACCACCGATTATACCTCCCAAAAATCAAAATAGATAATAAAACAATACCAATAATAAATAGCATGAACCTGGCCGCCACAGAACTAATAGCCACAGAAACAAATGTCAATATCTCCGAGCTAAATGACATAATATATGCAGCAGCCACCGTGGCTACAAAAAGAAGCTGGATACGCCCTCAAACCCATCCAAACAGGAGTACCACCAACCAACCAAATCCTGTGGATAAATAATATCCAGAAAAAATAGAAAACAAGAGATGAGATCTGTCAATTCTTAACGAAACTAGTAGACAATCAACACTACTAAGCAACAAGAAGAAAACAAAAATACTGTGCAAATACATTAGAGAAAAAGAGTTACGTGAGTTAAAAGAACAGCTAAAGCAAGATATCCTTGCCAAAGCACAAAGAATGCGCCGGTATGAGAAACGCCGACATTTCTTTGAACAAAACAAACAGTTCAAATCCAACCCCAAAAGATTCTACCAAGAACTTGGCAAAAATAGAATAGACATGAATACAGCACCAACAGCAGAAGAAGTGGAAGAATTTTGGAAAGAAATATGGTCGGCGAAGGAACAACCTTAGAAAAGGGCTGTCAAAACAACGAACTTAGCACCTGAACAACTCTGGAATCCTATAACAACTGAAGAGGTCACCCAGTCACTGCAAAAACTAAGTAACTGTAAGGCACCTGGGCACGATAAGATCACCAACTTCTGGTTAAATATCTGACAGGAACATACAAAAAGCTGGCTGAAAACTTTAACGACATACTAGCAGAGCCAGAGATAATGCCTGAATGACTCACGAAAGGGAAAACTATCCTAATTCCCAAATCCTCTGAAACGGCAAGCCCACAAAATTATAGATCAATAACTTGTCTCCCTATAATTTACAAAGCCTTTACTGCAATAATATCGCAGAGATTGAGCAAGCATCTGGAAGAAAATAACCTGTTTCCAGAAGAGCAGAAGGGATGCTGCAAGGGCTCATACAGCTGTAATGATCAACTAATGATCAACAAAGCCATAACTGAAGACAGCCGCAGAAAGAAGAAGGGCCTCAGTATGGCCTGGATCGACTACCGAAAGATTTTTGATAGCATTCCCCACACATGGATCCTAGAAACAGTAGCCAAGAACAAGGTAGCACCAATAATTATAAAATAAATAAGACACTCTATGAATAAATGGCAGATAGTGCTACGGCTCCAAACAAAAGAGGAATTCATAAAAACCAAAGCTATTCCTATTAGAAGAGGAATATTCCAGGGAGACACGCTCTCCCCACTTCTTTTCTGCTTGGCATTGAAACCTTTATCTGACATGCTAAATAGAACCGGATGCGGATACAATTGTTACTGCAAGACAGTCAGCAACCTCTTATATATACTCAAAAGCAATACAAGCTGTAGTGACGTGATCAAGTAGCGAAAGCGCTCCATTGGAAAATTGCAAAAAGTGAGGGCTAGAGAGAGTCAAGCCGCAGAGAGTGGTAGAGTCGGAGACTAGCAATCCAAACAGATCAGCTGCTAGAGTATAACAGACCGGACCTAATGTTGGTGGGAAAGATGCACTACAGGTGCTATGTAATTGATGTTGCATACCCCTTTGACCGACGAATAGTCAAGAAGGAAGGCGCGAATATAGATAAATACAACTCACTTAAGTAAGAAATAGCCCGGCTAGGAAAACTGAAGAAGGTGAAGATAGTGCCAATTACTGTTGGGTCCTTGGGAACAGTATCAGAAGGCATCAAGAGGAATATCAAGGCAACTGGAATAGAGTGCCCAGTAGAATTGTTACAAAAGGTTGGCCTCCTTGGTATGGCCAGAATAATCAGGAAAGTATTAGATAGCTGGAAAGAGCGAATAGCAGGTAGCAAGCCTGCTACGCATGCAAGACTCAATGAGTTCCAACAAAACCTGTGATAAAAAGAAATAATAATAATAATAATAATAATAATAATAATAATAATAATAATAATAATAATAATAAACAACGGTTTCAAATTTTGCCACAATGCAGCAATTTTGGGGGAAGGGACGAGTCGATTACATCGACCCTAGTGCTCAACTGGTACATATTTTATCGACCTCGAAAGAATGAAAAGTACAGTCGACTTCGGCGGAATTTGAACTCAATATAAAGCCGTAAAAAATCCCGCTAAGCATTTTGCTCGGCGTTTTAACGATTCTGCCAGCAGGCCACCTTAACAACAATGATAATCCTTTCTACATTAGGCGCAAGGCCCGAAACTTTGAGACAGGTGTCTTACAACCTTAATCATAATATTTTCATTAGTAATCACCGAAGCTTCGCAAAAATTCTGAGGGTGGCACGGCACGATACACTGTGAGATAGCTTCAAAAAGTAAGTAAAAAGAAGACAAGCAATAGTTGATTCCAAAAATAATTCCTCAAAAGAGGGAAATTTCTCTTCATGGAAATATCTCAAAACCTGATCACTAAAGCACGTGTCTTCCCATCTGGTCTTCCCTAAATCTAGAATTGTTTATTTAGATCATATCACTGCACTCATCTACCTTTTTAAGAAATTTTCAGGTGGGAAACTCATCTCTCTCTATCCTTATGTTCTTTTCAAGTGAAACTTGAAATGTTGATAAGGGTTTGTTCAAAATGGAATATGTTTGACTTTAGCATTTTCAATCTAGACCACCACACAATCTCTTTCGTAAAAGTCACCACAGAAATAAATACTACCTGTCCACTCCGGCCAAAGGAAAGTGCCAAGGCGCTCTCCACTATGTATTTATGAATTAGTTAGATCCGTCCTATACCCGACATCAGTTGTTCGTCAAAACTCCACAAATTATCTATATTCGGGAAGTGAACGAGTGCGTACAGAACAGTTTCTTGCTCTGCGCATATCTTGGGGAGGTTTCCATTTTCCAGTAGCACTGCTAGGTAAGGAATTTTGGGAGTTATCCATGGATGTCAGGAAGTCCTCCGGAGCAGACCAGCCAATTGATTTTCGTCAACGTCTAGAGCCTCCCTGAGAACGTCGTCTCACTTTCACATTACAAACCCTCATAAGATGCTATGGTTGAACTTCTACTGACCACAATGCCCAACTCATGGAAGAGTGTGAGCACTTGATGACATCCCAGATGCCGACTACCGTGTTTTCGTCTTTACTTGACCCAGATAGTTACTCTATCAAAGAGACGAACTGTCGAAAAACCCGTCTGAAAAATGGCGATCACACCTGTTCACCATCAAAGAATTGTTCAATATCTCGCAGGCTGCACACATATCTCCGCATCATCAGCCATGACTTCTCTAGTCCGCCACCCAGCGGGTATTGTCAGCAAAATGAGAAGCTGATCAGTGAAACAGGTCCCCTAAATAGAAAGTGGAAGTTCGCTAATTAGGTCTCTCTAAGTTTCGCGCACCAAGATGACCCGTCAAGGAACGGGTCTTTGTCTATACAAAGGTGTGTTCTGTGTAACCGATGCTTTTGAATTCTGAACAATCTACGTCATCCCTATCCACTGGTCCACAAGCACTGTTTTGCATTCTACATTGATATATTCAGGAAATCGAGTCGGTACTTGCCAGGTTTGTGAAGCTGTTCCATCTACCTCTTCTATAGGATAACCTCATACAGTTCAATGCTTCATCCAGGATATTGTTCTAGTCTACCAGAAAACACTCCAGACGCCTAAAGAAATCTGGTCACCGAATTTCTCATAAACCATAAGCAACTACGTGTCTGAATGTATGGTCTTCCCTACTGGTCACGTCCACTATCACTAACTTAGCTGCTGGTATCCAAAAAGATAACCCGTATCGTGAGATCTGGACCATTCTTAAGTAACACAGCACATCCTCTTTTTGGTTGACTTGGAGATAAATAGATATCATTCTCTCAGATTATGGGTGCAAGTGCTAGTGAACAGGAAACTCGTCTCTTGCTAATGGCCCTCATATCAATGTCTAGAGACCGGGAATCGTTTAGTAGATGGCCCTGTTTCTTAGGTGTCCCCAGGTCACATCATCTGAGTAATTTTTGTGTATCGCAGTACGTTCTATTATTGCTTTGTTGTTCGTGGATTTTATTTGACTCCTTCATCACATGGCAAGTTTGAGTGGTTCCAGGCGGGGAGGTGCATGTTTTAGGAGGTCATTGTTTTTTGTTCTGTTGTTGTTTGGAAGCTTTCAGTCGCTGTTGACGGTAATGTGGTGACACTTGAGGGTGTGCAATCTTTTTCTATCGATGCTGCTGCTGTCACTGCTTCTGTTTAAGTAGATGCTCCGTTTTGGTGTTGTTGTTGCTCTTATTGTTGCTGCCCTGTCCACATGCTGCCTTTGGTACCCCTCCTGTTTTTTCCTTTCTATCCAATGGGGGAGTTGTCACCAGCCAATAGATATTTATTTTTAGGAGCACGTACTGAAGTAACAGTTATTCTTCCATACATTTTCCTCTGCCTGTCTGGGGCCCAACCCAACTAACAAAAAAAGGATCAGTAGCTTGCATCAGTTTATTGCTCATAAAAAGGCAGCTTTTCTGTTTTCTTTTTATAATTCCTAGTTTTCTCTTATATGAATTGATTAATAAATGAATTGATTAAAAACTTTGACTAACGATTGTTTTAGTCACTACTTTCTTTCAAAGTTAATATTACACAGCGAAAAAAGTACACACCTCTAATTAGTGCTATTCTTTTACGCTACTTATCGCTGCTTATGTTTATGTGCTATGTAAAATACAAGTTGTATATTATTACTGTTAATATCTTAACATTGCGCTAATGAAGATTGCCTTTTTTTCTCTTTCTCATTAAAGCCAGAAGCATTTCCTGTAACTTCTCAAACCCAATGATATGCCAGTATTACAATTTTATGTACAGTAAATGGGAAAGAGTACAATCAGGAAATGTAAGCGGATCAATAAATGGTAAACAAATATTCTGTATTTTCAATTATATGAAAATTAGTTTATTTTCGGTAAACGTATGTTTGTTAACTGACATACATATTCAACCTTATAAATTTTACATAAAACCGTCAATGTCTTTTGGTAGATATAAAATAATATTAAGACATATTCAGCTGTTTAATACCTTTATCTAATCTATATCATCATCATTATTATCATACTAGGTAGTCTTGTCATAGTATGCACACAAAAACAAAGGCAGGATTTTGTGAAGGATATTAGTTTTACTGTTCACTTCTCTATGTTACTTATATCTCCTTAGAAGCAACAAACAGGCATACAGATAAGCGTAACAGAAATGCACCTTTAGAAAAATATGTAGTCAAACATATTTACAAATTTGGTGGCAAGACTTCTTACGCTAAATATTTTCCTCTTACTGTTCTCTTTAGTTATTTTACTAGAAAACTATCTGGGATTCGGATCCGACCTAGTCAGTGAGACATCATTTTAACAATCAGTAGTTTTAGTTGGTATTTATCACACTCAATGTACCGTATCCATAACTTGATTCTCCTACCTATAAATGGATATCACTTAAAGAATAGATAAGGAATAGAATTTTGACTGAGTTGATTCGTCCTCAGTCAACTAGTGAAGATAAGTAGTTTAGTCATTTCTATCTA
>NC_068983.1:35354690-35360035 GCF_001194135.2 Octopus bimaculoides | reverse complement strand
GCCTTATGGGTTGACAATTTCATTTACACAACCATAAAGCTTATTATAATTAGTTGATGAGGTTGAATTTAATGGTTATATATTTTTATGAAGATATTCTTTTATATTATGAGGTGAATTTTGTAACACTAAATATAAATTCCTTACAAAATAAATATATTTTCAAATTTCTTCTCCAGATGTGTACATGCAAGCTTCTCCTACATACAATACTCATGGTTTGGCATCTCCGACTGAAAACATTACCAATAGTTGTGTGCAAATAAGATACAAGATAATCGGTAGTTGTAACCTGACCATTTATAATGCATTTAGCAAGAAATCACTTTTCAGTGTGGTGAGTCACGGTACAACCCCATGGCTAATATATCAAGTATATATTGAGAAAAAGATGCCTACCAAATTTATTTTCCTGACACAAATGGTATACAATATCTATTACAAAGCTTTTGGTTGTTCAGTTTTGCTTGATTATATCAACGTCACGAAAAATAAATGTCCAAGTTTAGGTAAGTTTTTAAATCTATTCTGTTTAATCAATTTCTGTTTCTAACTCTAATGCTTTCGTCTTGACTCAGATGTTTTAAACAGATATGTTTAAATAGGATTAGAAAGAGAAAATATTTGATTTTCAATTGCCATTCAAACACCAAATATAGTCGACCACTATATTAATGTTATACTAGCCTTAATATTCTTCTTCCATATGTCTTGGTGGGAAAGTTCACCTTGGTTTTGGTAATATTTGCCATAATTTGCTAACAAGCTCAGATAACAATATAGAATATTCATTAGCATATATTCAAGTTTCTAGAATCTTAAAACCATTTTTACAAAGAAGTCATTTTAATCTGAAGCTTTAACGATTCCAAATAATTTTTCAATAAGAGCTCGAAATACAGGCTTTTACATAAATTTCAAGCTTATTCTGATACAAATGTTTACCTTTCATAAGTCTATACAAAAGCAGTAGTTTTGAATTTCGATTCATTAACTTACCAACGAACTAAATGAGTTTAAACCAACCAATTCGTTGTGTTGAGAGTTACGACGTCCCCTTGCGAGGGACAGACTGGTCCAAGGAAAGTATAAATAGTAACAATCCGAGTGAGTTCAAGGTTCCGAGTTCGGAGTCGAGTGAAGTTCGTGAAAGTTCGCAGTGAAGTTGGAAGGCGTCGGTTGGTTAGTTCACAAGCAATATTGATTGTTGGTTCGTAAAGAAATTTGTTAGTTCGTTACATTGTTTTTGCTGTTGTCTGGTTATCTTATTTATTGTAAGTAACAAATTACGTTACAGCATCTGGCAACGAGGGTTTCGAAGCTCTCGTACGTTATTTAAAAATTTGTTCGTGATACTTGTAAAATGATGGAAGACCTATTAGCTTCCATAGTACAGTTGCAAAGGTAACAACAAGAGCAGCAACAGGTGTTGCAGAAGCAACTATTTCAACAACAGTTATTGGAGCTATACTTAAAGAAGTCCAAAAATGAGGTAAATTCGTCTCCTAGTGTGCACTCAGCAGAATCAAAAATCGACTCCCAGTTAAGAAAATTCCTACACGTAAAAATAAATAGAATACATATTCAACTTTAGTTGGATACTGGAAATGATATTTCAATAATAAACATGGACACATGGAAGAAAATAAGGAAACTTATGCTGAGAAAAACAGCGAACTCTGCTCGTAGCGTGACGGAGACAAATTAAGTTTCATGAGCAAAATGTGGACTAATGTCACATCTCTAGGTAAAACATACAAGGTCAAAGTCTTCGTCATTAAAAATGCAACCGATCTGTTTGGTACTGATTGGTTAGAATTATTCGATTCATGGGACCCCACCCCATAAATCTCTATTGTAAATACGTAAATGGTTGTCCCTCTATAATTCATCTGAAGAGTTGAAGAGAATTTTCTTTTAATGTTTCCGCAAGACTCTCGGACAAACTAGATCTATGCACAAGGACTGAAGCGTCTTTTGAATTAGATGAAAACGTTACACCTGTGTTAAAACCTAATAGGAAAGTGTCTTTGCGGCAACAAATCAAGTCGGCGATGAGTTGGACTGATTGGAAAAAAACCCCCAAAAAACGGAATCATTGAAAAAGTGGATTACGCGAAATTGGCAGCTCCGACTATATGTATAAAAAAGAAAAATAACAAAATTAGGCTGTGTGTCGATGTTTCCACCGGTTTAAACGACTGTTTAAAAATGAACCATTATCCACAAGTAACCCTAGAAGATATTTTTACAAAACTAAACGGAGGAAAATTATTTTCAAAACTCGATCTGTCTGACGCACATCTACAAATCAAAGTAAATAAAAAAAAGTGCTCAAAGATAAAGGTATATGCAAATACAATAGACTACTTTTGGACTGAAGATAGCACCTGCAACATTTCAACAGGTGATGGACGCGATATTGGCAGACAATGAATTTGCTATTCCTTACCTTGATGACGGGTGAATCAAAAGCGAATCGCGGAATGAGCATATCGAACACGTGAAGTGTCTTTAAAACAATTAAAGATCATGGTTTCACACACAGTGAAGAGAAATGTGAATATTTTTTTACCTAAAATCAAATACTTAGATCAAATCATAGATAAAAATGGAAGACGTCGTGATCCGTCCAAAGAAGACGCAATCAAGAATATGTCTCCTCCAACGAATATGCCTATAAAATAAGCCTTCCTTGGCCTAGTACATTTCAAACATACATAAATATACCATTAAACGATTTACTAAAGAAAGAAGTGAAATGGAATTGGTTTGTAAAGTGTCAAAACGCATTTGAAGACAAAGAAAACATTACTTTCTGACTTTTTACTAGCGTATTTCGATCCTAGAATGGACATTGTTGTAGCATCTGATTCTTCGGAGTATGGAATAAGAGCAGTCTTACTACACAAATATAAAGATAGAAATATGAAGCCAGTAGCTCATGGTTAACGTTCGCTGATAGCAGCGGAAAAAATTATAGTCAGATAGAGAAGGATGCTCTACTGATTATTTTTGTGGTTAGAGCATTACTATCAATTTTTGAATCAAAGAAAAGATTACCTACCCATACAGCGAGCCGACTAAAACGCTGGGGTATAATATTGCTGAACTACAATTTGCGATATACAATTAAATGGGAGTTAATTTCTACTGCCAACTCATACACACCTGGAACCAATAGATGTAACCTATATTTAGAAGAATTTCACAGGATTTTGACATCCATATGTTATGTAATAAATTCTAGGACAGGAACAAGCGTTGAGATGCTTGCATATGAGGAAATTTTCATTTTCAAAATACAAATGAATAATTTTCATTTGAACTATACAAGTTTTCGAAATGACGGACTGGACATGATTATCCAGTAAGAACTTGAAATAAAGATTATTCGCGGCTGACTTAACGGACGTCTCTACATTATACAGCGCAGAATTTATAAAAGAAAATTATTAAACAGCCATATCTAGGATATCAAGTTAAGACCCCAAACCTGTTGGTCTTCAAAGGCGGTATATAATTATTGAATTAAAGGTAATGCGATTGCTACTTCGGAGTAAACCTTATATATATATATATATATATATATATATATATATACATATATATAACAGAAATTGTCTCTGTGTATGTATGTGTGTGTGTGTGTGTACAAGTTCGAAGGTTTATAACTCGAGTTCCACCTAACCGATTCGATTGAAACTTCAGACATGCATTTGTTATGTTCCGAGGCATGTTTTAGTTATAACAACTGCTTCCATCAATATTCGATCGTTAATTATCGATTTTTTCAAAAAGTCGTCCGATTTTGATCAAACTTGACGTACCTATGCATTCTTACCCAAGATTTTTCGTTTCGTTATTATTTTTTCAAATTCCGTTTCGTTGGAGCACAGCACGGGAAAAACCGACTCAAAAAAATGCCTTTAAGGCAGGCCATAGCGCCGAAACCATTGAGCCGATTTAAACCAATCTCGGTAAACGAATGCATTTTCACCCAACGAGTCTTATGCCATGGT
This sequence comes from Octopus bimaculoides, assembly GCF_001194135.2. Classification (NCBI taxonomy): domain Eukaryota; kingdom Metazoa; phylum Mollusca; class Cephalopoda; order Octopoda; family Octopodidae; genus Octopus; species Octopus bimaculoides. The sequence continues at coordinate 35,356,013 of NC_068983.1, read as the reverse complement.
TCATTTCATTAAGTTGTGCTTTGTTTGAACACAATTCGACAAACTCACATTTGAACAAAATGCTTTGTTGAGATAGCACCTGATTTGTTTTTCTCAGAAAAGCAATAACAGCTTCTGCACTGCACAAGCTACTGGTAAGTACTCACTACTTCCTTCATCCATTTCACTAGCAGTAGTAACCGGCGTTGCATGGGTCTTAATAAATTACTATGAAACTGCGGATACACGAGACCTTACACTTGAGAAAAGAAGGGTTGGAGTGTGACATTGTTAAAACAATAACCTTGGTAGCATCTTGAATCAAATCAATACCCAAGCTGCCTTTCAAAAAGTTATATTTTTGCGCTGTTTACGGTTTCTGTGTACAAGTGCTTTCGGGTGAAGCCGGGACAAACCGCTGAAGCACCAGACCGATTCGATTGAAATTTCAAACATGCATTTGATATGTTCCGAAGCATGTTTTAATCATAACAACTGCTTTGATCAGTGTTCGGCTTTCGCAAAAACTCGGTTGTAAAAAATTGATGAAGCATGTTGTCGAGGTAACCATCCTATCCGGATACGGAAAAAGGTGAGAATGTATTCATTCCCAGGATTCCCCTTACTCCCTTGGGAGCAGACATACCTTTCACCTTCAGAAGACTGCAATTCCCGCTTCAGTCCAGCTTCGCCATGTCTGTCAACAAGTTCCTTTCTGTGGCCGGACTTCTCTTGGAAGAGCCTAGCTTTTCCCACGGCCAGCTCTACGTTGCATGTTCCAGAGTCGACAGTAGAGACAGACTGTTCGCATTAACACGTCGGGGGAAGACAAGAAACATTGTCTACAACGAAGTGCTACGTATTTGCCAAGGCTGAAGTAGGTACGTTATCGCCATGCATTCCTACTTAGCAGAAAAGCTTGAATTTGGTCATTCTACCATTCATTGACACCTGCGCTAGAAGAAAAACGACTGTCTTTGGTTTCAAGACGAAAGATGTTCTTAAATCAGGATAATGCTCGGCCACATACAGCGAGGATGACATTCCAAAGGCTAGAGAATTTTGGATGGGAAACGATGCCCCACCCACCAGATTCACCTGGAATTACTCCTTCTGTTGATCATTTATTCTGCAGTCTTCAAAATCATTTGGATGGAAAAAATATGGCTTATGTAGAGGAGATCAGAACAGTACAAGAGGAGTATTTTTTGTTATGGACAAGTGAATTTTGGAAAAGGGTCCTTGCAAGTCTACCAGATAGATGGAAGAGCATTGTAGAAAATGAAGGAGAGTATATTTTAGATTGAAGAACTACTGGGTTTATCTTAATTTTGAAAAATAAAA
>NC_068983.1:35353365-35354680 GCF_001194135.2 Octopus bimaculoides | reverse complement strand
CTCTTCATGGCTTTGGCCCGACTTGATAAGCTTTTTCCATACAAGCTACATACCATTTCAACTCAAGTCTAGCCATTCCCCTCCTATGGAAATTATACTATCTCCCCTCCTGGACTCCACATTAAACGCATCATCTCATACTTCTTTCCCAGAAATGTAATTCTTTGGAATTCTTCCTGCCTACCTTCCTCCTACCTACAGATTGCCAAACTATTCAGTAACTACATCAATCTCAAAAGAGTGAGAAAACCTGAAAAAAGATCACGAGCATTGCTATACATACACCTCTTCTAAATATTATACTAAAAGAATGTTATTTTACCCTCTCAGTAGAAATACCTAAATATCGTAAGAAATCATCTTACCATGGTTAAGCAGAGACAGATAGTTGTCATATTTCAGTTTTCAGTCTTACAGTCTGTATTAGTTAGTTTTTAGGACAAGATGGTGCCATTATTTACATTATTTATATTCAACGGATATTTGTGCTCAACATTTCGGCTGATATACCCTCCAGCCTTCTTCAGGTGTCTTGGGGAAGTTTCAAACCTGGGTTCTCATTCCTAAGGTATTTTTCGATGTTATTATTATTATTATTGTTCAAGTCACTGCTTGGAGTCGAACTCGGAATCTTGGGGTTAGTAGCCCGCGCTCATAACCACAACGCCTTGTGCTCGTGGGCAATTGTGGAGTGAATTTTAGGGCTTATAAATCTAATATTTTTCTATCCGTTCTTTATACCGGTTCCCATATGCTGCTCATATCTGCATTCGGTCTGCTTAGGCAGTTGTGTCCTAGCCTATGTGCTGCTTCTTTTAGTTTTCGTATTTTCCAGTGGTGTTCTCTGTCTATTATTTTAGCTTCATTCCACAGGTGGAGGTGGTCTCCATTTTTTCATACATGATCAGCTATACCCGATTTATCACTATCTCCTCGTGTCACAGCTTTGCGATGTTCGTCTACCCTTATTTTGAGGGGGTGACATGTTTCACCTTGGTATAACCAACCACAGCTGCATGGGACGGAGTACAAGCAGTCTTTGGTCATATTCTCTTCTATTGGTGGTTTTACTCGAAGGAGATATTTGCGAAGTGTTGTGTTAATCTTGAATACTGCCAGGATGTCATATGGGCCGCATATCTTTTGTATCTTTTCGGAGAGGCCGTTCACATAGGGTAGACAGACTGTGGACAGTTTATTGGCCTCATCTCTTATGCCCTTAGTTATAATTATATACATAATTTCAGCTTAATAGGTCTAATTTTATATGATAGTCACTGATAAAATGTTAAAAAATGTTTTTATCCTTTATCAT
>NC_068983.1:35351582-35352786 GCF_001194135.2 Octopus bimaculoides | reverse complement strand
ATATACATACACATATATATATATTCTTTTACATGTTTCACTCATTTGACTGCCGCTATATTGGAGCATCACTTTGAAGGGATTTAGTCGAACAAATCGACCCGATGATTTATTTTTTAAAGCCTAGCACTTATTCTTTCCTTTTCTTTTTGCCGAACCGCTAAGTTACTGGGACATAAATACACCAATACCGGTTGTCAAGCGGTGATGGCGTACAAACACAGACATATCCACACACATGCACACACATACAACGAGCGTCTTTCAGTTTCCGTCTACCAAATCCACTTGCAAGGGCGTGGTCAACCGGAAGCTATAGGAGAAGACATTTGCCCAAGGTGCTACGCCCTTTGACTGAAACTGGAACAATATGACTAGGAAGCAAGCTTCTTACGACACGCACGCCTGTACATACATACATACATACATACATATCCCAAACCGATTATCAGTTTGCTTCCAGGACTATACAATTAATTGGGAGTTAATTTCTACTGCCAAATCATACACACATGGAACCAATAGATGTGACCTATATTGAGAAGAATTTCATAGGATTTTGACATCTATATGTTATGTGATAAATTCTAGACACGAACAAGCATTGAGATGCTTGCATATGAGGAGATTTTTCCATACAGTTCACAATGGAAAAGGAAAAAGACAATCAGCTGGCATTCCTGGACGTATTAATAACACGCACCGAGTATGGATTCAGGACATCCGTATACTGCAAGCCGACCTTTACTGCACGATACCTCAACTTCAATTCCCACCATCCTTACACTGTAAAGAGAGGGATTGCTCAGTGCCTAAAACATCGTGCAAAGAATATAAGTAGCGATCGTGATGCACACCACGAAGAAAAGATCAAGCTCAATAACGATTTGTTAAGCAACAACTACCCCAAAAGTATACTATCCACTCCAATTATGAAGAAGAAAGAGGATGAGGCCAATAAACTGTCCACAGTTTGTCTACCCTAAAGATATGAAAGATACAAAAGATAAATATAGAACTGTAAGATGGTACCAGATTGGTGAGAATGACGGAGGCAATTTCTGCTTGAAGAACCGTAGTTCGACATCTGTAGAAAATAATGAGATGGCTGAAGAAGAACGATTTAGCGAAATATCAGCAGAATGAAGCACAATAGGCTGATAAAAGGGGAAGAGGCTGGCAGGTAGTTTAGAGGAACGGCAGC
>NC_068983.1:35349671-35350444 GCF_001194135.2 Octopus bimaculoides | reverse complement strand
TCGCATATTTTACATCCCATAGCCTCCCAAGTGCACTCCCTTCCCACATCGAACTATTTTCATTCCTCATAATATCTGCTCACACTATTTCAATCAATCACTCCCTTTCTGTGCTTTCAGTGTTTCTACTGTACTCCATTCCAAACACTTCTTTTATCCGACCACATTCTCAAGTCCCTCTCATATTTACCGTCATGACCCACCTACTATTACCCCTTATGTCTCCCTATCCCACCTTCTCTACAGTTCCTTAATTTTGCACATCGTTCTACGAATTAATATTCTATACTCCTTCTTGAACCACTCTTTTATCTCCCGCTTTACTCTTCTGCATACTCATATTTCCCATCATCTGCACACCAACCTTGTTTCTCACTCACAGCACTAACCTCCAACTCCACCTGCAAACTCCATTCTCACGTTCTTATGAAAACACTCACTCTCCCATCCCCTTCCATGATTCTCCGTCCTTTTCGATGAAAAAGATCATTAGCGAATATATTTCAATATAAGAGATTCATAGCTAATAATGGCATAGATTTCATGTTACCTGATTAATCATTTCGTTTCTTATAAAATGGAAGTGATAAAATACTAGTCTGCTTCAATTTCAGGAGTTTAATAACGTGTTTTAAAATTTGTTTTTCCTTGTGTTTACAGTCTGTCCACCGGGAACAATCAAATGTAAGAATGAATATTGTTTCAATGCATCTAAAGTATGTGACAGAGTCAGGGATTGCAGTGACGGTAGCGATGAAAATAATTGCTGTAAG
>NC_068983.1:35348473-35349661 GCF_001194135.2 Octopus bimaculoides | reverse complement strand
ATTTAAATGTTATGTCCTTAAAACAAAGATTTTACTTCCAGCTGACAACTGTGACTGAGAAACGAAGATATAACACTGACATATCTACACATCAGTCTATTGGCAATAAGTTCCAGAGAATCGGCTCTGGCAATCTCCCAATAATCTGAATTCATGAACAACTTTTCAGTCCAATTGTTAGCGATTATCATTTCTTAATTTTATAAGGAATGTCCTAGTGTAAACGATAAGCTCCTGATAAACCTAGTTTACAATCTAGTTTTGGTTCTTTGCAACATATTCCACCAATGTTCATTGTTGAAGGATTTTTATTGGTTTGGTTTCGAAGAAGGAGCTGTCTCCATGGAAGGTAACTATGTATCATTTGTGACTTGGAGAAAAATAAAAGACTACATAAAGTTGGTAAAAATGTTATAGGCAACCACTTTAGAACCCAGAGGGCTTTCGGCATGTTTGATGTACTGAGAGATTTTTACAGAGCTGAAAAATGTGTGGCAGGAGTGGCAATACTGGACAAAAACAGTCTAGTTTGTAGGGATAGGTGATTTTATCTAAGTGTTGTAGACGAACCTGTTTGCGTTACGCTCTGCATTGTACTTATGAATGAACCAAATGAGTGTTTAAAAGTAAGGCACACGTGTTACTAGGGATTATTAATATAGAAATAACATTCTCTGACCAGTCAACGGGTATGAAATGCTACAGGGTCAGGAAATGTGAGGGACGTTGCAAATATGAGATGTGTGTTGCTTAATCATAAAGTAATGGTCGAACAACCTAATGGCTGTAAAAATGGCAAGAGCTTGGTCATGTTTGAGTCAGAATATTAAAAAGGAATCAAGGATGAAAATAGTACGACTTTGTCGATGACGGATATGCATTAGTGACGAGGTTAGTTGATGTAGATAGCAGAGGATAGGAACTGATTCGGTCTCTCCTTCTATGGCATTAGTATGCGATGAGGGGCTGAGACAAGAAAAGTTACGATTGTGTAACTGTCTAAGGATGATGATTTCAAAGAGTGCAGTAATATAATATAGGTGTAGAATGACAAACAGTTGAAGTGCTGTTGGTAGTTTGGGGAGATTAAAGGCGGTAGGGGATTCAGTTTAGTAAGACACATAAATATTCATCTTTTTTATATGTTTTATCATATGTGTGTGTGTGTGTGTGTGTGTGTGTGTATGT
>NC_068983.1:35347064-35347825 GCF_001194135.2 Octopus bimaculoides | reverse complement strand
ATATATATATATATATATATATATATATACATACAATTTGGCTTATAAACATTGAAAGCAACGAAAGCAATGTCAGTATCTGAAGTCTGAGCATTTATGGACAGACCTAAATACTGCAACATATTTTGTCTAATATTCTCTCAGTTTTACTACTTACCACCATTACTTTCTCTCTAATATTGAATTCTAACTTTCGAAACCACCACAGGTTAGGAAGAGGGAGAAGATTATTAAGACTCAAAATAATTCTACTTCATCAGACATGTTAGGATAAGAAATCAGGTCGGCCAGCATGATCTTTTAATGTCAAGCGTAAATGTAAGGAATTATGCACTGTAATTAATTACGAACATTTTACTGAGGAAGAACACTTTTCTTTTTTTTATTTCTCTTAGTATTGAAAATGCATCTGCGTAAATATGTATGTCGTCGAATTCTCTACTGATACTATTTATCGAAAATCGTATATGCAGGATCCTCTTCCAATTATATAATAATAGGCGTTGGGAAGGGCATTAAATATACCTTGATAATGATCACAATAAAAATTACGGTGATGCCTACGATGACGAAGGCAATGATGATGATGATAACGGTTATGATGATGCTGATAATATTATTGATGATGCCAATGATTTTGATTACAGCAAACGTAGATAATGATGCTGTACACGATAACATTGACGATGATAATGAGAAAAATGTTCATAATTGTGTATGCATAAACTGATTGATTGATTTTATTTTAATTTTTATTTATC
>NC_068983.1:35345750-35346270 GCF_001194135.2 Octopus bimaculoides | reverse complement strand
ACACACACACACACACACACACACACACACACAACGGAACAAAAGCTTTAACATCCAGCATGTATTTTTATTTTCGTATTTCCTTCTATACTTCCTGTATCTCTCCCTTTCCAAAATAACTTTTCAAAATAACTCTACTAATTCCTTCTAGTGAAACTCTCTTAACTCTCCTCCTCTGATGGGATATCATTTATTTCCCTGAACAGCTGTAAGACCACCTTTCTCATTTTAAATGTCCTAGAAATATCACATAATTTTATTTTACACACATACATGCACACACACGCACACATATTTTTTTCTATCTGCAGAACCTTTTGTTAGTCATCTCTGCCTGTGTGTATTCGAGCTTGTCTGTCACTAGGATTATATGAGCACGTGACAAAGTGATTAATAATTTATTTCCCAACACAAAACTCCAAGTCCAATCCCACGTAGAGACACATGATACAAATATACTCCATCGTAGTCTTTGGGCAACAAACTTTCTGACTGAAATTGGTAAAAAGAAAACTGTGTG
>NC_068983.1:35345079-35345650 GCF_001194135.2 Octopus bimaculoides | reverse complement strand
GCATAAACTGATTGATTGATTTTATTTTAATTTTTATTTATCAATTTTTTAGCTGAATATTCCATTTCCTGTAATTTCACATCACCTTACAACTGCGGTTATAAACTCGTGCACGGGTTTATCCATGTACCTGAACAAGTACAAAAGGAACTGGCATTACGTTACCTTCCTGGCAAGTATTGAAATTCCTTAAGTCTCAAAATAAGCATTTTTCTCTTTCCCTTTTATTTCTCCTTCATTCTCTCTTCCTTAATTCTCTCTCTTTTCTCTCCCCTTTTCATTCTTTTTTCTTTCTTTTCTTCTTTTCTCTCTTCTTCCACTCGTCTTTACACCCATTCTTTATGTAAAATCCTTGCTGTAATATTAGTTTGAAAAGGTTAAACGAAAGTGCCCACACACTAAAAAAGACTTCTTCCCAACGAAGATTAGTAACACCCCCATAAAAGATTTCATAACATTTAAAAAAAAATTACCTTCAGACTTCACAAAATGTATTATGTAATTCTCATAGACTTCCAAATACACACACACTCACACACGCACACACACGCACACACACACACACACAACC
>NC_068983.1:35341468-35343480 GCF_001194135.2 Octopus bimaculoides | reverse complement strand
TATCTATTTAACACATGCTCTTATTACTGGTTGCGCATGGGCTTTTGAGATATACAAAGACTATCGCCACTTTCAACATACCAGTAATTCTACTGCACATGAGCATCCACAGTTTATAACGCGTACACCGTGTTGACTTACTATTTACTACCTATTCCTTTCCTGCGTATAGTGCAAGACCATTTATCTGATGGCTGAAAGGTTCTGCCTTCCCTTTAGTATTTGATTAAGTTTTCCATGAAGTTGTGCGAGTCTAGTTTTCGTTTCCACGTCTAGAATTTTCTCTGGCCACTACAAAACTATAGAGAACATGAAGTTTTAACAAAGCTTTCTCTTGATCAACAGAACCTAATTGTCTTTCCAGCTTCTTAAATGCTTCAGCTGCTGTTTCACTACAAAAACAACCTTGACAGTCCTTCGAACTAACACAAAGCTGATACGAATTCCGTTTTGGCTACTTCCGTTTTTATCTCTTCCAGTAACTTTTATAATCTGGTCTATCAATTAAAATACTTATGAAGTTGATTCTCACTTGTGAATACCATTTATTTTTAAAGTATTCAAGAGTGATTGAGTATATGAAGATAGGTAATCCGTTTTCCCCATGCGGTTATGACCATGATGCTGGCAACCTCAGTGGCTTGTCTCTTCTATAGTTCTATTTGTGGTAGGTAATTTCTCTCTTACATACTTCTTGTCGAGCAGCTACACCTAATAACATTTGAATACCTCTTTTATTTCGGTCAGAGGAAAGGCAGGCATGCCGTTATCATTCTGCACTCGTGTTCTCAAATATGGTTAATTTTCTGTGTATAAAAATTTTGTGTATAAAATTCGCTGTCATTCATGTTTCCTAAATTGTTTGTTTTGTTAAATATTTTTAATATTCTTTCTTTTGTAAACTTTAAAAATCATTACTAAATGTATTTCAACAGTATTATTTTTTATGCAAATATAACAGAAACTTCAAATACATATATTTTAAATATTGAGGTATATTGATTTGCTTAACTTTTATTATATCGTATTTTATATCATTTGAACTGCTGGAAAAAAGTCATCTTCTAAAAGCTTCATTCACCAATTAAAAGTATTGTTGAGATTGTAAATATTCTTAATATGTACTCTACACTCTAACAACGGACTCATGTTTCAGGAAGTTATGATCAAGTCAAATATTTAGAACTTTAATCAATACCAGTCATTATTTCTATTAATTATAGATTGTCCAGAAAATACCTTTATGTGTCCCGATAAGACCAAATGTATTCATGAAAAGAACAAATGTAACAATTATTGGAATTGCAAAGACGGCAGCGATGAAAACAAATGTCGTAAGTAAACACCTAACACTATTAAATGCTGTGAACTAAGAATAGATGACTATTAGTTCATAGAAAAAAATCCCTTAATACGCTTTTATAGGCAGTGGATCAGATAAAATACTTTACAATACTTATTCCAAATTCTTGTGAACTGAATTCATATTCCTCACACAAGTCAACTTTGTTTTTCCTCTTTCATTGATAAGTAAACGACGAATCTATGGCGATAGGCTGATGGAAACATTAAAGTCTCATTTGAGACGTTTTGCGACAGTTCCGGTTCAAAGCATTCTGAGATCAAATACTAATCTGTCCTTAATGGATGGAAAACTCAATTCGTTGCCTAGTTTAACACCACCAATTGGTCCTTGGCTACTTTTAGCAGAGACTACACTATTGGAAGCATTTAGAATTGGCTTGCGTATACATCACTGTCTAACTTTTCTCGGAGATCGAGTAAAGGTTCATAGGCTCTACACTATCTTTTTACTAAGTTATCTAAAATATTTTTGCTATGTAAATATGTTCGATTACATGAATATATTTATATACTACGTGTGTACATCCACATGTTTGTACGCACACGCACACACACATAAATATATATATAACAGAAACTGTCTGTGTGTCGGTGTGTGTATGTGTGTGTGTGTGCAAGAAGGTTTATAACTCGAGTTCCACCTAACC
>NC_068983.1:35336786-35341368 GCF_001194135.2 Octopus bimaculoides | reverse complement strand
CCGATGCATAAACAATTAATCTCCACCATGGTGTGCATACACACTGTGACTCCACGTAACCTCAAAATAGCCACTGTCAATAACAGTAAACATCCGGCAATAAATGAATGCGATTTCTATGTGTAGCATGAAATAGTTAAAGCAATAACAGCTTCTGCACTGCACAAGCTACTGGTAAGTACTCACTACTTCCTTTATCCATTTCACTAGCAGTAGTAACCGGCGTTGCATGGGTCTTAATAAATTACCATGAAACTGCGGATACATGAGGCCTTACACTTGAGAAAGGAAGGGTTGGAGTGTGACATTGTTAAAACAATAACCTTGGTAACCTCTTGAATCAAATCAATACCCAAGCTGCCTTTCAAAAAGTTATATTCTTCCGCTGTTTGCGATTTCCGTGTACAAGTGCTTTTGGGTGAAGCCGGGCCAAACCGCTGAACCACCAAACCGATTCGATTGAAATTTCTGTTATGCATTAGGTATGTTCCGTGGCATGTTTTAGTCATAACAACTGCTTTGATCAATGTTCGGCTTTCGCAAAAACTCGATCGATAATTATCAATTTTTTCAAAAAGTCGTCCGATTTCAACCAAACTCGGTACACATTTGCAGTTTGACCCACAGAGTTTCATGGCGTCACGGTACTCAGCGGATGACCGGAAGACTGAAACTGAACTACAGAAGCACAATGAATTGTTTCCAGGCCAGCATCCGAAAGACCGCCATGACCTCCTAGTGCGAGTCTTCCGGTTAAAGCTAATCAAACTAATGGAGCTTCTTAAGGGAGGGAAAATATTTGGCCTCGTTAGATGTTATATGTATACTGTTGAATGGCAAAAGAGAGGCCTACCACATGCTCACAATCTAATCTGGCTCTCCGTAAAAATACCTCCCAACGATATTGACAAGATTATCTTTGCCAAGATTCTAAACCAATCTACTGACTGACATCTGATTGAAATAGTCAAGGCGACCATGATCCACGGGCCATGTGGGCACGGATTCAATTTAGGCTCCCCTTGCTTAAGCAACAAGATCTTCTGCAAGAAGTTTCCAAAAGGAAACACAAACTGGCGTTGATGGATACCCTCTGTACAGACGGTGGCTTTACCACAAAAATTGGACAATATGAGGTTGACAACAGATGGGTTGTACCGTATTCACTGCTTCTTTCGAAGACATTCGGCGCCCACATGAACGTGGAGTTTTGCCATTCCGTCAAGTCCATCAAGTATATCTAAAAATATGTCAAGAAGGGCTCAGACGCAGCTATGTTCGGTCTACAGTTGGAAAACTGCTGTGACGAGGTCTTACAATACCAAGTTGGCCGTTTTATTAGCAGCAACGAGGTCTTCTGGCGTATTTTCGGCTTTCCAATACACCAAAGGCACCAACCCATCGAGCAACTCCCAGTTCACCTGGAGAACGCTCAAAGGGTGTACTTTACCGATGCAACTGCTGCCAGAACTGTTGAAGAGCCTCGACAAACTACTCTCACTGCGTTCTTCGCTCTGTGCCGGAACGACCCACTTGCAAAAAACTGCTTTAGCCTCAGATTGCTTCCTACTACACATGGACTAAGTAAAATGGGTGCGCAGAAAGTCAGGTCAGCCAGTTGACGGACAACCCGGTGTAAAGTTGTTTGACAACTGTCTTGGGAGAGTTTACACGGTGCATCCGAGCCAACCGGAGTGCCTTTATCTTCGCCTTCTGTTACATGAGGTACGTGGGCCTCAGTAGTTTGATGACTTAAGGACTGTCGATGGCTCTTTTTGCAGCACTTACAGGGAAGCATGCCTCAAGCACGGTTTGCTGGAGGACGATGCGCAGTGGGAGGCTACGTTATTCAAAGCTGTTGCATCCCAAACACCTAAGCGTCTACGAGCTTTATTTGCTGTTATGCTGCAAATTTGTGAACTGAACAACCCTTTGTCAAAATTTAAACACGACTTATCGGAGGACTTCATACGTCAGACGAAGTTGCTTTTTCCTGGGATAGAAAATATAAGCGATGAGGTACACAATCAAGCCTTGATGGACATTGAAAATACAGTTGCATCACTCGTGGGAATGACTTGCTCTCATGCGGTCTGCCTAAGCCGCTGCGTTCAGAGTCAGATTTACTTCTTACAGCTCCTACGACACAGATGCCCTTGCCAATTTCGTCCTCGAAACTGAACCAAAGCTTCTTCAGGATCAACGGCATGTTTAAACTATTGTGACTGATCATGTGCGCCAGAGGAAAGGTGGTTTGTTTTTCTTGATGCTCCAGGGGGTACAGTTAAAACCTTTCTAACAAAGATCATCCTAGCGAAGGTCAGGATGCAAAAGAGCATTGCGATTGCGGTCGCATCTTCAGGGATTGCTGCAACTTCGCTGCCTGGCAGCAGAACTGCACACTCCACCTTTAAGTTGCCCATCAATTTAACGAAGTCAGAAACACCTCCCTGCAATATAAGCAAGAACTCTGACCAGGACCAAGTGCTGAAACGCTGTCAGCTTATTGTGTGGGACGAGTGTATTATGACCCACAAGGGAGCCTTCGACGCATTATACAAAACCCTTCAGGATATCAAGGGCTGCGAAGCCCCCATGGGAGGTATTACGCTTTTGTTTTCAGGTGACTTTAGGCAAACTCTTCCTGTTATCTCCAAAGGCACGCGAGCAGATGAGGTTCAAGTATGCCTTAAGTCGTCTCCGCTCTGGCGTCATGTCAGGTCACTGACCGTGACTATCAACATGAGGGATCGATTGCTCGGTGACCAAACGTCGGCTTACTTCGCAAGTGACATTCTGAAACTTTGCGACGGCAAAGTGCTTTTTGATGCTGATGGGGAACTGGACGTCCACCCGTTTGCAACTCCCGTTTCATCTTTGGCGGAACTCGCCGATAAAGTGTTTCCCCATTTAAAAGATAATTATCTCAATCATACATGGCTGTCTGAAAGAGCAGTGCTGGATCCGACAAACGTGACCGTTACAAAACACAATGATCAACTTTCGCAGTCACTTCCCAGTGCTCCTTTCGCATACAAATACGTCGATACGATGGTAGATGCGAATTAATCGGTGAATATCCAAACGGAGTTCCTCAACTCTTTAGACCCTCCGGGCCTACCGCCACATCCGCTCCGCCTTAAAGTCGGAACTCCGGTTATGCTTCTGTGCAATTTGGAGCCCCCACACTGTGGAACGGAACACGTCTGGTTGTAAAAAAAATTGATGAAGCATGTTGTCTTCGTACTGTTGGTTCTGCAGTCAGCATCTTCCGCGTAGATATTAAAAACGTTTTTATAAATGTAAAATTAGGTAAAGAAACACTCCATATTTTAAATGTTTGTTCGCACATTACAAGAAACTTTTTCAAATTACTCCCTCAGGAGCAGACATACCTTTCGCCTTCAGAAGACTGCAATTCTTGCTCCGGTCCAGCATCACCATGTCTGTCAACAAGTCCCAGGGCCAGACTCTTTCTGTGGCCGGACTTGTCTTGGAAGAGCCTTGCTTTTCCCACGGCCAGCTGTACGTTGCATGCTCCAGAGTCGGCAGTAGAGACAGACTGTTCGTATTAACAAGTCGGGGCAAGACAAGAAACATTGTCTTTGGCAAGGCTGAAGTGGGTACGATATCGCCATGCATGCATATAACGGGGTATGCTCAAATACTTTTACTATTTTTCCCATATGAGATGGAAGCATCAGAAAAGAGCGCTTGCCTCTTGACATTTTGTGGGTTTATGGAAGGCGTTCGTGTGGTGCTCATACGATGGCAAAGAGGTGGCGATTCGTTGCAGTTGCACGATAATAATGCGAAGAAACAATGTTGTCAAACAGCTGCTACAAACGGACCAGCGAAAAGGCAGGTTAGGTATTGCATATTTGAGGACACTTCTAATGCCTTCTATACGGTCGTTTACCTCAAGTATGTTTATTTATAACATTAAAGTGACCAATTCAATGGAAAGGATACCAATTTACAGAACGCATGGCGGCTACGTGTTACATGAACCTTTTGAGGGCGACGTTCCAACTGTTGACCATTAACATCCTTCAACTGGGAGCAATCTATCACTCAAAAGGTTCCCTCTTAGGAAACGCTGAAATTGTTCAACTCGTTTCTTTTACTAAACGCTTATTTGTGTGTTTCATTCTATTGCTTCATTGGCAAGTGTATGGTTCTAATTTACGCTGGGCTGAGGAGTAAGGTGTTGAAATCAGAAGAGCATTGCGCGGAAGCGGTAGCCGAGGTAGGGCTCAAAAACTTTTCTCACTTGTAAGAACTCATCTTTCCGCAGTTGAATGGTAATTTATTAAGACCCGTGCAACGCCGGGTACTACTGCTAATATATATATATATATAGTTTTCGGGAAAATAACCAATTTTCAAGAACTCATCGATGAAAATCCACTATCACATATAGAAAAATTAATAATTAAAAGCACAATAAATGAGTATAATATAAAGTAAAGTAAATATCATAAGATAAATATAATAAAAAGATTACACGTGTTTCATAACCAATTTTCAAATAGAAAAGAAATTAAAATCAATTGAAATTATCGAAAATAAGTTCTATTCA
>NC_068983.1:35327522-35330239 GCF_001194135.2 Octopus bimaculoides | reverse complement strand
CAGTTGAAAGCAATAAAAATTCGACAATCTTTCTCCAACTATTTATTCCCTTTCACTAAAAGAGAGATAATTTTCATTCATGCAGGATGTAACTAAGGGAATCAAATTATATTGATATGTATTTCTTTGATGAAAACGAAAATCATTTTTGCTTATAAGTGAACTTAAAATACAGAGGTAAAGAACAAGATGCAGTGAGGCGTGTTTGATATGCTAATTTTCCAAACGTTAAGCTCTAAATACAACCAGTGCTTATTTCCTCTCTCAGGTGGGAAATAAATCATCTATGTTGTTGCATCCAGATTTATTGACATATATTTCCAACAGATAGTATATTGCTTAATTACACAACAATATGCCTGCGGGGAAAATTAACCGAAAAAATTAGTTAGTATATAGCCTTTAATCCTCCATTCGTCCCACTCTCTCACAGAAGGTGTCCTAATGATATTTTATTATACAAATCAGTGTTCTTTGGCCAAATATTTATTCAGGAGCAACAGTTCTAGAAGGTATTGCCCATCGACATATCATTGATTATTCTCCTAAATATTGTAATTGTAGTCTATCGCTTAGGTTACTCTACAGAGAATTTAGGCCCAGGCATAGTTGAGTGGTCAAAACGTTCACTTTGCAGCCACGTGATTTTGGTTTTAATCCAACGGCACGACACCTGGACAAGTGTCTTCTGGCATTGCTTCGGGTCGACCAATACCTTGTGAGTGAATTTGGTAGACGAAAAGGTTGTTGAAGCTTGTCGATTGTGTGTGTGTGCGTGTATGTGCGTGCGTGTGTGTGTGTATGTGTGTGTGTTCCCCTAACACCTTTGGACAACCGGCGGGGGATTTTGTACTTGTCCGTAACTTAGCGGATTGGCAAATTTAGGGTAAAAAACCCCCTTTACCCGCACCCACATATTGCACTTGGTATAACACTAGTGTAACAATAATTGGGTACCCTCCCAGCAGTATATTGGATATATATTATCCCTTAGTGGGTTGGATCCTCAACTCCTAACTCTCTTGGATTATATATATATATATATATATATATATATATACACATACACACATATATATATATATACATACATACATACATACATACATATATATATATATATATATATATATATATATAATTTTACGTCTGTTTTCCAAGCTGGCATGGGATAGACAGTTTGGCAGAATCTGGCGAACCGGAGAACTGTTCAGACTGCAATTATTTGTTTTGGTATATTTTCTATAACTGGATGCCCTTCTTAACACCACTTTATGGAGAATTTGCGTAACACTGGTAGGTGTGCATTTTACGTGGCACTGGTACCTGTAAATGACATGCCTGTATGTATGGATAATAGCGATTTTACTTAACTTGACATGTCTTCTCGAGTACAGCAAATCGCCACAAATCCTCGTCCCTTGTTATCTCTTCAGCGAGGACCAGCATCTGGGAATCCTTTCTCATTACTTCGTCCCACATATTTCCGGGTTTACTCTTTCCACAGGCTCCCTCCACAATTAGAGATCGGCACTTCTTTATGCATCACATTACTGTGCCAGCACAATCGTCCCGCTTGCTCACAGCATCTGATGCCTATTGTACCCCTTTTCCCTCTTAAATAATTTGCAAGCTGCTGTATGTGCACACTCAATCGTATAAATGCATATATATAATGCATGTGTATAAGGATAAAATTATCCAGGCGGGTACCGTAGAAGCTCTCGGTTGAATTCCATGTTACACCAAGTAGTACCAAGTGTCAATGATCCCTAAGTATAGAAATAAGATAAATAGCACGAGGTTGAGCAAGTTAATCTAGTCCCTCATAAACAAGAATGCTAACTTTAGAATAAAATGGGATAAAAGTAGTACAGCTACTCCATATAGAAGAGGGGGAAAGATATCATTTGTGCATTGAAGCAATGTCCCAGATTTTTACATACAAGCATTAAATTACTCAGAACAGGTCCTGAGATATTTACACATGCACAGAAAAACCTTTAAACATTTTCAAGCAGATATCGAATAAGTTTGTATTTTATACAAAGGAGTAGGGGATAATCTAGGTGTATGTCGTGACATTATTTGGCCTAACTCTCGATTTAATATCTCGATTATCACTAGATTAAAATCATGGTGACACATGAAGGTATGGAAATATATGAGTAACACTTATATAAAGTGCACAGCTATAAGATATATTGATGGAACCCAATCGACGTAATTCTTTTCACTCTCCTTTAACCCTATAGCAAGCATTTTACGCTGCCTAGATACGATTTGACCTAATTCAGCATAAATCAAACGTCCGCTTCCTGCTCAGTACTGGTGTTAAGTAGAGGTGACACTAAATGTAAATCTTATAGCAATATCAGATTTCAAAACATCTCCCATCACTTCACTTAGTATCTTAAACTAACCATATGTAAACGAATTAGCTTAGTTCGCATCGAACAATGCTTGCTTTGGGGACCCTGGATAAAGGTGCACAGGAGATTATGCTGGGTTGCATGTGTAATTGTATACGCTATGTGCAGCAGGAACACGTGTCAGTCGTTGTAATCAAATAATGATGCACTACGATCAACTGTAAAATTAAAAGGAAAAATTGTTGTTGATAAGCCAGTCTCGGTATTCTTTATAATTGTTTGAAATATATACATACATACATACATACATACATACATACATACATATATATATATATATATATA
>NC_068983.1:35325422-35327473 GCF_001194135.2 Octopus bimaculoides | reverse complement strand
ATATATATGTATGTATGTATGTATTTGTGTGTGTGTGTGTATCGAGAGAGAGAGAGAGAGAGAAAGAGAGGATAAGAAATGGAGCAATAATTAACAATGAGAGGTCGTTCATTGGTGATTTAAAGTCGTTATTTAATTAAAATAAGAGTATGTTTACAGCTGTTTCTATTTATGAAAATGGGGGTAAATTTGCATGTACTTAGTTGCAATTGATAACCTTCTTCAGAACAATTATATGGCAAAGATAAAGAGAAGGAAAAATAGAAAGGAAAATAGAAGGAAAGGAAAAGAAAAAGGAAAAATGTTCGTTAATTCAATAGTCTTACGTTTTAGTGACTTACATAATTCTCTGTCTCTGTCTCACTTGTTAACTCTTGTGGGTTCGAACCCACAAGAGTTAACAAGTGAGACAGAGACAGGCAGAATCAAGAAAAATGCCGCTGTTACTTGAATACTATACAAATATGTCTTTAAAAAGACTTTTCTTTTAAATTTACCAAAATTTAATTTTTCAATAATTTTTCAAAAATATATTATTCATATTTACTGTTGAAAAGATCTCAAGGATCGAAACCGGTTCTGTAATGTTCTTTATAAAAGTATTTTAGCATTTTCTACTTTGTCTTTTTTCCATATATATCTACCCATGTGTTCCTCTTCAACCTTTTACATACATCTATATATATATATAATAATATTAGGGACAAAATCCAAAATTACAGGTAAAAACTCAATTAAAATCAATTTATAAAAAATCAAAATTAAATTGAGCTTTATAGATAAAATATATAGTTTTAGGGAAAATAACCAAGTTTCAAGAACTCATCGATGAAAATCCACTATCACATATAGAAAAATTAGCAATTAAAAGCACAATAAATGAGTATAATATAAAACAAAGTGAATATCATAAGATAAAGATAATAAAATGACTACACGTGTTTCATAACTAATTTTCGAATAGAAAGGAAATTTAAATCGATTAAAATCAATTAAAATCAACTAAAATCAATTAAAATCAATTAAAATCAATTGAAATTATCGAAAATAAATTCTATTCAAAAATATAGTTAATCTTCAGGTCAATAATTAAAATAAATAGATATATATATCTCAACCAACAATAAGTACCAAATGAATTTATATGAAATACTTATTTATAAAGATAGAAAAATTATTATTAAAAATATCAAAATATCAAAATAATAAGCATTCAATAATCATCCCTTCATCCATTATAATATATGCTAACATGTATATTATATACAAAAACCAGCTTACATAAATTATCATTGTTTTAAATACAATTTGAACGAAATCTCGCAGAAAATACAGCTGTGGCCATGCTGATGCACCGCCGTTTTGCTACACTGTTATTACTGAGAGCCTCCTCCAATATGTCGCACTTGGTGAAGAATGGAGTTTGATGTAGCTATTCTCATTTGCACCCCTTGCCGTGAGGTAGGTTCATCTGGGACTCTAGACAGGAAGAGGTCCAGCTTTAATTTAAAAACGCCTACATCTACTTTGTGCAGGTTCCTCAGGCTCTTCGGGGGAATATTAAAAAGCTGTGGGCTCCTGAAACCCAGGCTGTTGCAGTAACTGGTCCTGAAGCGCGATGGCGTTGCTGGGATCTTTGGCACCATGCAGTATTGTCCCGTTCTGGCATTGGTGTAGCTTTCAATGCCAAAATTTGGCACAATTCCTTCCAGGATCTTCCAGATGTATATTACTGCATACCTCTCCCGCATTCTCTCCAGGGAGTAGAGTCTTAGTTGTTTCAGCCGTTCCCAGTAGCTGAGCAGTTGCAAAAAGACGATCTTCTTTGCGAATCTTCTCTGGATTGCTTCAAGGTCCACTGTTAATTTTACACTGTTGGGTGACCATAGCCAGGAGCAGTAATCCAGGCGGCTGAGTACGAATGTCCTCCAGAGGACTATCATGGTTTACTTATCTCTGGTTCTGAATGTTCTCAAGATCCATCCAGCCAGTCGTCTGCACTTTGTCGCCCTCCTGATAATGTGCACTTGGAAAGAGGCATCATCACTCAT
>NC_068983.1:35320410-35325412 GCF_001194135.2 Octopus bimaculoides | reverse complement strand
TTTGTCGCCCTCCTGATAATGTGCACTTGGAAAGAGGCATCATCACTCATGTCGATACCCAGGTCCCTCACTGATTTAGGCTCTGGGATTGAAATTCCTTGTGAACCAGTGTACCCTGTAAGTTTCATATTCAGTCTTGGACGCTAGTAGCGAAGGGCTCAGAACTTTTCAGCATTAAACTGCGTATTATTATCCTCAGCCCATCTGTAAATTGAGTCCAACTCCTGCTGCAGGTGTGCGACATCACTGGGGTTCTGTATTTTCTGCGAGACTTTCGTATCGTCTGCGTAGCTTGCAAGCTTGCAAGGGTGGCTATCCGGTCACTTGAGGGCATATCTGAGAGGGCCACTATGAAAAGCAGTGGTCCCAAGACGTTACCCTGTGGAACACCCCTCACTATTTGTGTTTTCATAGAGGTGGCTCTATTAGCCACTACTGCCTGACTTCTACCTTTCAGAGCGTCATGTAACCACTCTCCAAGTTTTCCAGCTATACCGAGATCACGCAGTTTGTGGCATATCATAACATGATCCATTTTGTCGAAAGCTTTTACAAAATCAAGGTATATTACATCCACATTTGAGTTGTTGAGTAACTGCCTCAACACCCAGTCATAATGTTGTAAGAGCTGGGTCAGGTAGCTCCTACCTGGTCGAAAGCCATGCTGGGTATCACTCAGCAAGTTATTTTCTTCAAGGAATGCGATTAGTTTCCCTCTGACTATTCATTCCATAACTTTGCTGGTGTATGAAGTCAGAGAGATAAGCCTATATAAGTTTTTGGCATCTGCTCTGCCTCCCCCTTTATGGATTGGGCATATTATTCCCTCCTTCAGCTTGCTCGCAGTCTGCCATTTGCAAGAAAACTCTGGAAGAGAATCTGGAGTGGTTTTGCCAGGGCATGCTTACACGATTTGAGGAGGATTGCTGGGAAATCATCAGGACCAGCAGTTGAGTTTGCGTCCACCTCATCTATGGCTAGTAGTATATCTTATTCGCTAATGTCGATGTATTCCATCGTAACTGCCTCGCTAGTTATAGGTGAGGTGGCAAAGCAATCCACTGGTTCGTTCACTTGACTGTGTTCCAACGGCGTGGTAAAGACACCTTTGAACTGGTGATTCAGTACCTCACTGATCCTAGTTGGACTGTCTGTGAGGGAGCCATCCTTTTGGAAGAGGGGTTCTATCTTGCAGCGTACTGAGGCTGTTTCTTTCGCGTAATAAAAGGTCTTTGGGTTTGACTTAATGTTTTTTATAACCCAGGATTCATGTTTGATCTCTCCCTCACATAGGATTGTTACAGCCTTTTTTCAATCTCCAATAGTGTTGTTTTTAGGCGGGACCTTTCGCTACTTTTGGAATGTTTTTTGAGTCGATTTGCAACCTTCGTCCGTCGTCTCATGAGGATCTTACTCTCCCTTGGAATCTTGTTCCAATTTGTTTTGGCCTTGTACTCTTGGACATATTTCTGGTGTATGGCTTGCACAACAGACATGGAACATTCTAGTTTCATGTCAATGTCTGATGTGGAGAGACATTTTGGCTAGTCCTGTCTGAGAATCTCTTTCTGGATCGATTTCCAGTCTGCTTCGCGGAAGTTCAGATTGGAGAGATTTCGGCTGCTTCCTTTAGGCTGTATGTCTCTGGTTACTTTCGGCCCAAACATAGCTCTATTATGTTGTGATCCGAGACTAATGTCGGTGTCACTTTCACATCATGAACGATGTCCATATTGTTCGTGAAGCAGAGATCCAGAATGTTGTTCGCCCAAGTTGGTCTGAGTACAGCTTGCTCCATGAATAGGGCATTGGTGAGGTTGAATAGGGACTCCACCTGTGCTTGCTTGCAATGAGTCATTCCTGAGAACATGAGACTGGTCCATTTGATGTTGAGGAAGTTGAAATCACCCATTAGAAATATGGTCACGTGGTGTTCCAGTTTCATGAGGATTTCTTTAATTCTTGTGAGGCAATCTTGAAACTTGCCTATGTAGTTTGGAGCATCAGATGGGCAATATGTATTGCATATGACTATATTATGTTGTCTTATGTATACAAATAGAGAGTCACATACCGAATTTGAGCATGACAGTAAGACCTGGAGTGTGAGGTCGTCACGGATGTATGCAGCAACTTCACTATGGCTCCTTTCCCTTCTGTCTTTTTGCAGTTTGGCATATTTTGGTAGTGTACTTCTGCATCCTCTATATCAGGGCTGAGATGAGCTTCCATGAGTGCTATGCATAGGGCTTGATTGCATGCAGCAAGGTCTCTCAGGAAAGAAATTTTGCTTTTATTATGATGCAACAGGCTCCCGATATTTAGTAAAAATATTAGCGTAACGACTGTGCAGGCGTTAGGGGAGGCCATCCCGTGTCTGTTGATTGTGGTGGTCTTGCGCAGTGGTGGGCAAGGTTCCTTGTTTGTGCTTGGTGTAGCCAGGTCAGCTGCTGCATAATCTTTTGCGCCAAGACTCTTGCTCAGCTGCTGCGTTGCGCATAACCTCTGAAGAGTGCACTTCTTTTGTAAATTTTTTCCTTGGAGACATTTGTTGTCTATATATATATATATATATATATATATATATGTGTGTGTGTGTGTGTGTGTGTGTGTGTGTGTGTGTGTGTCTATATATATATATATATATATATATATATATACATATATATTATATAGTAGAACAATAAAGAGAAAGTTCTTGGTACAGTATTATATATATATTTGAAAGAATGAGTAGAGGTGGCCTCTTTTTAATAGATAATTTTTATTTTAATCTTAATAACAATGCTTACAGTGAGTTACTCTGATATGAGTTTCGTGCTTCAAGTGGCCGTTGTCAGACTGAAAAATTTATGTTTTAGTAGTTGCTTAAATAGCAAAAAGATTTTTCTTAAAGTATACATACAAAACAATATACACAAAAAACATAAAAGAATATTATATATATATATATATATATATATATACACACAAGTTACGTATGCATAAAAAGACAAACCGGTAAACTGATTGATTGATTGATTGATTGATTGACTGATACTGTCAATGATATTATATTGGTTTTTCTTTTTAATTTAAAGATTGTAAAGAGTATTGGAATACTTGTAAATACTACAATACCTGCTATCCTTACACTGGAAAATGTGATGGAACAAAAAATTGTCCAAATGGAAAAGATGAAAGTAATTGTGGGAGTAAGTTTTATTTATATTTATATTTCTTCAAATATATTTATCTAGTATATATAAATCACAATATGTGTGTATATTGACTAATGCATACATGCCCACAGTTCTCAGCCGATTTTCACCATACTTTACACACATATTACTTATGTCCCCAAAATGGTCATGCACTATAACATTTTGCCCAGAGCTCCCGCGTAAATGGACAAACCAGGTAAAACGGTGGGCTATACGGGTTTTTCTCTAATTCGTATTATGTACATAGTTTCTTTTTGTATGTCGGATCTTCCGTACTTTCTTAATCTATATGTCCTTATATTGACATCAGAGAATATTTTTTAGTGGTTTTCACATTTTAAAAATATTATTATTTATTTATATGTTGCAATTTTGTATTATTACTTTGTTAGAGTATATCATAAAAGTGAACGGATTTTGTCTATTTATTTATTTCGTCTGTCCATCAGTTATCATTTATTTATATGTTGTAATTGTGTATTAAAGAATATTATAAAAGTGAAAGGATTTTGTCTACTTATTTATTTTGACTGAAAACTTGCGACGGTGATTACATTGACTAGTGACACTGTACGCGATGAATATCTAATACCAAACAATCTTAATCTCCATATTTAAACTGCATTAAACTTTGGCTACCTATTCTCAGTTACTTGAAAGGTGATGTTCCCTTCCCTATCTTCTATTTGTTGATACTTTTGTTTACCTACCAATGCGTTGTTTCACTCTAAAGATGCTTAGTTACCCATCTATTATGATATGTCGAACGCGACATCTTTTCACTGCGAACTGCTAAATTTTCAAAGCAGTATTCGTAAACTGAAGTCAAACTAGTCGTGTCTTCATTTTTCATTACCTGAAGTCAATTTCAGAGTGGCTGTACACTGTAAGCACGTAGCAAATACATTCCTTCAGCTCTACTTTTTCAAGTAGGTATTATGCCATTTTGAACATACCAATCACATTTCTCTCCGAAAAAAATAGCTCTCTTTGCTGCTGAATAAAATAAACTTGCAGAGAAGGAGTTTTAAAGTCTTCCTTCAATTTCCTTACACCATTTATGTGGATGTTTCTGACAAGAAATTTCGCTTTCATTAAAACAACTATAACTATAATTTGTAGTCATTATCCGTAATCTACTCCTAAAACTCTTCAGCAGCTCTACTTTGAATCGCTTCCAAACTTATATGTTCTATGATCATTGAATAACTAGCCTTCAATTTGGTTTTCTGTTCCTAGGTAAATCGGAAACATAGATTGCCGTGTTACTCATAAAATTTCTCGATAGTTCAATTATTTGGTGAAAAAATACCACCAAAGCAGCTTAAAGCGTCCAAAGGACGGGTGCGTTTGCTAGTTTATAATAAACATTTACCCCATTATTTCTGTTGTGGTAGTGGTTACAATTTAACAAGGAAAAATAAAGTATGGTAAATTCTCCACAGAATGTTATCATCATTATTATTATGATGATCATGATCTTCATCCCTTTGATCACTACCAACACCATCATTACTACCATCACTATCATTACCAATATCACCACCATTATTACAATTAGCATCCAGGTGTACAGAAATATATTTGAAAACGGTGCTACAATGCAGCCCGTTCGATCTAACGACTCCGTTTGGAGTGAACAGTTTGGGTCTCATATAGGTTGAGATTTATCTGGAACAGTGGATCTGCAGGTTGTATCTATTGATTTGGCTGACTACCTGCATGCGCAAACGCGAGTTCAGTCAAAACTAGCGCAAGTGATAACCGATAACAAAAAGGGTTTGTCATGATTGTCAGTA
>NC_068983.1:35316648-35320253 GCF_001194135.2 Octopus bimaculoides | reverse complement strand
AGCACACTGGCAGCCACTTCGGGAGAGGGATAAGTCGATTCAAATGGTACTTATTTTATTAACACCAAAAAGAATGGAAAGCAAAATCGATGTCGGCAGAATTTGAACTCAAAACGGAAAGACGGACGAAATACTGCTAAATAGTTTTCCCGGCATGGCAATGATTCTTCCAGTCTGCTACATTTCCCTTTCTCAATATTAACGCACTCATCATATATTACCTGTCACTATATAGCGTTACTTTAGTCCTATATGTATAAAAAATCACATTGCATAACATTGCCACAGTAACCAACCTGTATACACAAGCTGATACTTTTAATTCCTACTTTCTTAGTTTCATCCATTCTGTCCTTCACACAGATTAACATTGCAACATATCTCTCTCGAGCCTTCAAAGATCTTCCGCATCGGTGACCTTACTTCAACGCTATGTTATCATTGCATTCCGTGCACGAGCGAGAAGTACTTTGTTCCTATATGAAACTAGATAACAATTCTCTGATTCGTTCCATCTCTCTCTTTCGTTCACTGTCTCTCTTTCTCATTCTCTCCTTCCCTCACTCTGATGTAATTTCATAATAGCAACCCAACTTCTTGATGAGTAAGAAATCTATTGTCTTACAGGATACAAATAATTTCTTAATTTCTTACATCTAAATTTTGAGTTAGAAATCACACCAGAATCAGCTTTACATGTCTCATTTCTGGTTTTATTAAACAACAGAATCAGTTTGGACTTGATTCGAACCAAAATATATCAATTAATAACCTAACAAGCATTTTAGTGAAGAGTCGTCAAAAGTGTCAGCAAACTTAATCAAGTATTTAGCAGCATTTACTATCCGTATCATTTCTCACTATTCTGAATTTAAATCACGCTAGGATAAACTGTCATTTATATTTCCAGGGTCAATAAGTGTTAGTAAAGTGATCCAACCAACTTTTAACATCACCTTTAGAAAACTGATGTCATTCCTAATAGAAAGTATTCAATATCTTAATTTGTATTCTTATTAATATAGGTTACAAACCAAAATATAAATTGACTGGTGGTCAAAATTTGTGGTCTGGAAAATTGAAAACGCTTTGGGGATCGGAATACTTGACAACATGTTCCTACTACTCTCCCTCTGAATCGATATTGAATACGATCTGCTCCAATTTTGGTTTCAAGTAAATAATTTATTAATTTATTACGAGTATTTTCATATTCATTTATTACAACTATCTATATATTGATTTATTACAAGAATTTTTATATATAAACTGTTAAAAATAATATCTGCCTAAATTAATCTTTTCATTTTCTTTATGTTGCCACTCCTCTGCAGCACATATAGAATGAGACATGTAGGATCCAGCTATAAAACTGCAACGGACTGCCGCTGAGCCGGTTATAATTTTGAGTGTCACCTTCTGTAGCATATCCATTGTGTATCGCCCTCTTTATCTGCTGCTTCAGGCGTTGAGAACTCTTGTGTTCATTATCCGCTTTTTCCACTGTTGGGGGTTCTACGGGCTCGTCACGCATAGTCTGGGTTCTTGTCCTTGACCTAAACCAGGAGTTTAGAAATCCTGGTGATATCGCCTTCAGAGGCATTGGTCCACACAAGCCTCTCCATCACAACAAGGAGCGATTATCAGGGGGACCATGAAAACAAGGGTGGGGGTCACTTTCTGAAAAGTTGAGGTACACCTTAAAAAAATCCATGCCACTGGAACTTTCTTCTACTCCAGTTGTCTTTTACCTCAAAATAAACTCTTGCAAAGCCCAAGGGCGATAGGGAATAGATGATGGGAGCAAGTTTTGGAGAAACCTGAAACTTCAGGTCCTAAACCTACAGGCTGGGAGTGAATGTTTGATGGTCACCTTCCTAAGATCCATTGACTACTTAGAAGTCCTGTCCTGAATTCGTGTCTAAGCTGGCCTTCTAGGAATATCGCTGCCCACCTCAATTGAGAAAGGTACTATAAAAGGCGAACTAAACAAAGTCGCTACAATTGCCCGGCTGGGAAACCACGCCTGGTAGGCCGTCATGTTTCGACCTTCATGTGGTCGAAACAACAAGAATCTTAAAACTAAACAATATGAGTTTTGGAGTATGGAAAGTTAGAACTTTTCTCGACGTTGACAGCACCGAGTGACCAGAAAGATGCACAGCTCTAGTCTGAAAAGGACTGACTGGACTCAATGTGGACATAACAACCTTGAGTAAAACACAGCTTTCAGGAGAAGGAAGAATAGAAGAAACTGGTTCTGGTTCTTTTGGAATGGCAACTGAATTGAAGGGAAGAATTCAAGAATCTGGTTTCGCTATTAAAACTTCCCAGATGTCGGTTTTGCTATTTAAACTTGCACCATAGAAGACCATCACTTAACAACAACGAACGACAAATGACTCTTCAGTGAATACTTCCTAATGAGAGTTACATCACTCTCATTTCTGCTAATGTTCTAACTATTGATGCTGATAAAGGAGTAAAGAATCAACTTTACTAACAACTAGGTAGTATCATTGTCAACACACCACTAATGGACAAATTTAAGTTACTAGGAGATTTCAATGCAAGGGTAGGAATGGATCATTGCCTATGGGAAAATGTCATCGGTAAAGAAGACATCGAGTATTGCAAATCCAAAGGACATCTGCTACTAGAAAAAAACTCCAACATGTTCTCGATAATCTTTCTAAGATTATTTTCCTAATTCACCTTCAGGTTAAATGACTACTTTAATGCGGAGCCAGAATGTTTCAGGTGCCTGCACTAAATGGTCCTTTATTTCGAACACTTCCTGGACAATGGTGACCCCCATTGAGATGATATTTATTAGTCTCCCTTTCATCAACACTCCAAATATAATAGTCCATGAGATTTAAATCTGATGTGTTACATTATTCTAAAGATTGGTGTTACATTATTCTAAAGATTGGTGTTACATTTTTCTAAAGATTGTGTAACATCCATTCTTGGGAAACGTGAGCTCTGTGAGCTGTTGAGTTTTGTTGAAGCACGTGTGGCCTTCCATAGCATACTTCTGGTATCCAGGGCTAAACAACTGTTTCCAGCACTACAACGTATCCAGCAGCATTAATTCGAGGCTCTATGGAAAGATATAAGCTAACATGACATTACATTCGGTACCCAGACGACCGTTACTAAAACAATCCCAGGCGCTGGATACTTAGCGTGCAACACTATGGGGACATCAAAAGGATCTGCACTTAACCAGTCGTCATTTCTCGTATTAAAATTTTGGTCCTGGTCGAAGTCTTCCGTATTAGAGATGAAACAATGTACGCCATGTTCGAAGGGAGTTTTTAACCTCGTTAAGTAACTACCATCTGACAAGGATCAAACTGTATTCTTGTATCTTTGCAGGCATGAATAGGTCTTTCTGCAGCATTTATGACTTGTAGAGAAAGACCTCTCGAACCACAATTCTGACTTTTTGTGGCGAAATCAATTTTCTGGGATCATTATCGACAAAGTCTTGAACCTGCAGGACGAATTGTGATGTTCTTATATTGCCAGAATGTTTAGGATTTTTTTACTCTTTGATACAGTTGAAATATTCCCATCAGCGGCTTCTAATTCCAATC
>NC_068983.1:35315404-35316296 GCF_001194135.2 Octopus bimaculoides | reverse complement strand
GGGAGTAATATACTGATAGCTAATTGTCCTCAAATACACCTCGCATTCCGTATAGATACACCTAAAGACACACACGTATACATTGCGGAAACACTCATGCTGATAGCAATGAAATGTATCTTTTCTATGAAGCAATGCAAAACATTTGCAAGTCATAAAGAAACAAGATATAATTATAAAAGTCTCTTTTCAAATAAAACCTATACTATATAGAAAGGAAACAAAGGAAATGAAAATAAGGTATTAATCTCTTGACCCCATGTTCACGAATTCGAACTTTATGACAGCAAAACACCAAATTCTGTCCCACATTAAGTTACAAAACATAAAAATAAGAATAAGTTTCATTTCTATTTCTTGGATGATGAGCATCCATCAGTAACATATTACTCCAATTGCTACCCGTTACTGTGTTATTAAAACAATTTTTTTGTTATAACTGCGCTTAGCTGTAAGTACGGCATCTCGTTGAAAATTAGTCTAATGAACAGACTCAATGCATACATAACTAATGCGCATCTCACTTCATTGCTGAGTAATTAATTGTAAGAAAGACATCAGTTAATAAAATCAATTGATCCTGCAAGTAGCCTAACCCACATTAGTGTAAGTGAGCATGAAAAACGGTTGTAAAACGCTATCATAAAATATGAAATAGGAAACGAATAATGAAATGTAATTACCACGATTTTGTTTTCTAATTTAAAGCGGAACTTCATATTCGAAAAGGAAAAGCGAATTCATTACAGGAGATTACCTCTACTGCTATTTTAATGGATATGGATATAGCTCTTTGTATTGTTATAAGCGTTCTTGTGAGCAGTGTCATTGCCGTGTGCCTTATGTGTTCTGTTCTAATACAAGTAAGTACAGTATTTCTCTTTGCTGGTAT
>NC_068983.1:35312656-35315303 GCF_001194135.2 Octopus bimaculoides | reverse complement strand
TCAGGTTAGATTCCCGTTGAGAGCGAGAGATTGAAATGATTAGTGAGTAAAGGATCCTTTTGGTTTGAATTGAATTCAGGTACTTCTGTTGTTACCATCAATGTATGTAAATTGATGGGACCGAAAGGGTGGTAGGTGGTAGACTGATAGCTTTGGAGGAGTTGTTTCAAGCTCTTTCCCTGTGAATTTGGCTGCAAAACGGGAAAGCGAAGATAGAACCTTCCTCTTCGGGATTACTAATCACAGATCCATCATTGTTGTGAAGTGGATGTTAAGATTCTTTAAACTTAGTAGATAACTCTTTGGCAAGGGACCAGAAGAATCGGTTGCAGTCTTCGAGACGAAATAGCTTGAGAGTTGTGTGATGGATGACGGCTGCTTTAGTTGTTCGCACTGTGGTATTGCAAGTGTTGCATTACTGGGTAAATGTCACTGAATTTTAGAAGGTGAGGGAACCTCTTCATGTATTGTTTATATTGTTTGTTTGGTTGGTTTTGGGGTTTTTTTTTCCAGCTCAACTATTCTATACCTGATACTGTTCTTTAAATCCAACCTTCTCAGGCATGTTTTTGCAATCATATACACTATTGCAATACGTTGTCATCTGCTCCAAGCTGAAGTCATGTTGATATGTTGGTTAGAGAGGCTGGAAATATATCAGCAGTTCAGATGAAGAAAACCTGTTTAAGCTCTAAATATATAATCGTTAAGTTGCTAGTCATATCAGCTATCATTAATTTCAGCTTCTTACAAGAAAATAAGATTACATGATTACAATAAGGTTTAAACACGTCAAATATTTATTTATTTAAAGAATATTTTATGACAATTTATTTATATATTCTGTTTTCTATTACCGCATCTTCAGCATGTCCACTTGGTAAAGTGAGCTGTCCTTCAAGTCGCAATGGAACTAATTCTACAAATACGTGTATTTTCAAAGAAAGTATATGCGATGGACAGCCTGACTGTGATGATCATAGTGATGAAGAAGATTGTGGTAAGCAGAGAAACTTCCAGTCTTTTTTAAGGAATATTAGATGAAGCATCAAATTTTTACTACATTATATTTCCCAAAATTCTTATATCTTATTTTTCTTTATTAATTTATAAAAATAACATTTTAAATTAAAATATAAACAATAATATTTCACTTAGTATGCACCAATGCAAAAAACCACCTCTACCAATTCTAGCAATTCACAGGAATAATCTTATTGTTTGTTTCTAGAAAGATATTTAGGATTAAAAACGGTTTTTAAAATAATATGAGACAGTTTATAATATTCACAAAAAATGGAAGAAATAAGGAACTAAACTGTTTCGTGGAAAGCACTAAGTTTACGAGGGAAACTGAAATAGCTGGATTGACAACAAGAATAAAGTAAACATGATGTCTTACATAACAAAATGGCATTGGAAATAGAAAAAATTCAACTGGAAAATGAAACAAGTGATTAAAGTTTAATTGGAAAACAGCATCAACTCTTCATCGATTAATTCATTGTTAATCAAATCGTCAACAGGACCATTCGCCGCCTGTATTCTAGTCAGAATCCCACAAGGTCGGTTATTAGATGGGGTGTCATCAAAGTCTTGAACTAACCTTAAAAAATACTGACGCCCCTCTTTCCCTTGGTATTCGGATGACGAGTTTAACAAAAGTAGGAATGGACTGCAAACATTGGGGTTTACAAATGCAAACACTTCGTACTGATACCTTGTAGTTGATGATCTGCTTTGTTTTGATGACAAAAGTTAGAAGTGTTGCATGAAAAAAATTAAATGTCACTTCTGAAATATGAAAATAATTTGCTTTTCTTTTTATTAATGCTTACAAGAATTATACTGTGCCATAATGAACCAGAGAGAATATTAAGAGAAATTTTTCAGAGAGATTAACAATCAAAGCAACATTGTTGTAAACTAAACACTGTATTATATTTCTGTTTGCAAAAGTATAAAATCAATTGTGTATGATTTGTGTTAAATTACTTGCTGTATGTTATGTCAAAATGTATGCGTCTTGGTACCAAACCTTCGTACCTTATAAAGATAATTATGTGTAAGTTTAAGCACCTGTCTTTTGAGTGTATTAACAAGTTAGTTATTAGCTCTCGTTTCAAACTGAAATTTCTTGTTGGTGTACAGTATGAAGGGTTTTCTGAAAACGAGGACTGCTCTAGATTTTTGGCTGTGGTTAACGTTAATATAGCCTTGACATTTGAATACTATTTAAGTACTCACGGAAGGCGAGCTTATTGTACCCTTCTTCGCGCGTCACCATATCCCCATATTGCAGCGTGACAATGTTCCCTCCCACACGGCCAGAGTCACCATGGACTTCCTGCGTCAGCACAACATCAGAATCATGCCTTATCCGGCTCCCAGCCCGGAATTGAACCCAATAGAACACCCATGGGATGAAACCCAAAGACGTCTGAACCAAGTGGTCCCAAGGCCGACAACTCATGTGTAACTGGAGGCAGCTTTCCTTAGTGTGTGGGCGCAGCTGCCAATGGCTTTTATGAATCGCCTCATGCACACCATGTACCGACGTTGTATGGCCGTATTAACACCCAGGGATGGCATACACGGTACTGAATATGTCATGCCCTACTATCTCGATGTACTGGATTCGCCCATT
>NC_068983.1:35311501-35312448 GCF_001194135.2 Octopus bimaculoides | reverse complement strand
CGCCCATTTCCAGAACACATGACAACGATCTATAGACTGTGGTCAAAGTGCATCCAAGAAATTGACTTTATCAGATTTATCGAAATTTATCTCTGACATAATGAAATTAAAATATATTTCACAGTCAAACACACCTCGCGTTTCTTTTGCGGTTCAGTGTATTGTGTCTTGGAGTTCCGAGGAATTACGAATGAAAAGAGTTTCAGCAAATTTTGTGCCTCACTTGCTCACGGAAGATCAAAAGCAGTCACGACTGAATACATGTCGTGATGTGAAAGAACAGTTGGATGATAATCCGGACCTTTTCTGAAGGTCATCAATAGTGACGAAAGCTGATGCTGAGGAATTTACAGATGTGGATGAGATGAAGAAAAAAGGCGATGGAGACGTTAAAAGACATCACTTCGCAAAGTCCCAGCCGTGCTTCGAATAATGGAGAACGCCCCTCGATCGATGTATTGCTTCAAATGGAGAGTACTTTGAAAGCGAGGCGATAAAAGTATTAACACGTGAAACTATGTGAATAAAATAACATTGCAAAATTCCGGTTTCCTTTGGATACATCTTCGTGTATATGTGTGTGCGTGCGTGCATGTGGGTGTGTGCATGCGTGCGTGCGTGCGTGTGTTTGCTCCCCATCCACCAGACAAATGATGTTGGTGTGCTTTCATCCTCTTAACTTGGCAGTTCGGCATAAGGAGTTGATGGAACATATACCAGACCCTTAAAAAATATGTACTCGGCTCAGTTAAGCCCTTTTTGTGTGAGAGTTATTCTTTTGGTTTTCTCTCTTATATCTCTAGATTTACGTTACATATTAATTTATTTATATTACATAAAATAGATTCAACTCAAAACACTCCGAGAATCACACAACTAACAATTCGACAGCAACACGATTCGTCTTTTTCATGTATGCAGTTAAACATCACAAATAAAAACTAGAA
>NC_068983.1:35298259-35307064 GCF_001194135.2 Octopus bimaculoides | reverse complement strand
CTGAATTCGGTAAGTCTATTGTTCTATAGCTATTTTTCTAGCTTGTCGGTTCAGATAGAAATATACAAACTTCTTTGAGATAGGCAGAGAAAATCCGACAGCGAAGCAAGACGCATAAGACACACACAGACAGAAGCTGACATGGAAATGAAAACATCGACACACCCAGAAAAAGACAATTCACATCAACAACATGCGTTCCAACTTACAGATCTGCTTAGCTTTAACTACCGACTGCTACAGTTACATTTCTCTATCACACAACGCCTTGCCTTACACTCCTGTAATATAGCGCCAAACATTTAGCGCTAACACTGACAGGACACAGCATTTGAAATTTCATTTGATTATTAAATACTGATATTCGTTATCAAAAGAAATATCTCCTAAAAAAGAGCGTCAAGAAACGAACACCAAAGAAAGGCAAGACGTGCTGCAGAAAACGAAGATGAGAGACGTACAAGGTTTACAGATGATAGACAAAGAAAGAAAGCTCGACATGCATTGGAAACCGAACATCAAAGAGATGCACGACTTGCTGATAGCCAACAAAGAATGGCAGTCGATGTGTAACAGAAAACGAAGATCAAAGAAATGCACAACGTTCAGATAGCCAACAAAGGATAGCAACTCGACGTGCAGAAGAAAACGAAGATCAAAGAAATGCACAACGTGCAGACAGCCAACAAAGAAGGGCAGTTTGATGTGCAGCAGAAAACGAATATCAAAGTAATGCACTACGTGCAGATAGCCAACAAATGATGGTAGCTCGACGTGCAGCAGAAAACGAAAATCAAAGAAATGCTCAACTTGCAATTGCTCGTCTTCGAAGAGCATCACATGTCTGCAAGAAACACCACTAGAAATTGCAAATAGACGTGAAAATGACCGGATCAGACAAAACGAAGGTAGGTCGCATCAGCAACGGCATCTTCCTGCTTTCAATTACAACTCCTTTCATTGCTATGAATCTTAAATTGGCTCAATGTGTCACCAGTGCTGTTACTATGGTGGTAAAATTGGTTAAATGAACGACTTGGGGTATGCTGCAGGAAGAGGAAAATTATGCTGCCTTTTTTTCCTAACCCTCCTGAAGCCCTGAAAAATTTCTTCGTGGAACTCACCACACCAGCATCCAAAGCATTTTCTACAAAAAATGCAATACTATATTAATGCTTTCTAAATGACCTCATTTGGAGTAAATATTGTGAATGAGGGAGGACTCATGCACGCCTTCAAAATCCTAGGGCAAGTATATAATCAAATTGGGAGAATTTTACCACTAGAAAATGAAGACCATGAATTTTTGCGATCAACGAGCACGTCATAGACATTAATCCCACAGTACGGGTTTTTCACTTAAAATTAAATAAGATGGTGCACCTCTTTTCAAAGTCATATATCCTTGGGGAAGCTCGCTGTTCCATGTATACAGTGGAATGGCAGAAAAAAGGGTTACCTCATGCCCATATTTTACTTTGGCTATGCACAAAAATTAAATCAAATTGATTCTGTAAGTTAGGCCGAAATTCCTAATGCTGCCATAGATCGGACATTCTATGACATCGTGGTATCTCATATGGTTCATGGCCCTTGTAGTGCTCAAAACCCTCAGTCACCATGCATGAAGGAAGGGAAATGCACAAAAAATATCCAAAGAATTTTACTTATCACACTCAGTTTGGCAATGATGGATATCCCACATACAGAAGAAAGGAAGTAGAAGATGGAGGAGAGCAAACCAAAGTTGGAAATTGTGAAGTAGACAATCGATGGGTAGTTCCTTATTGCCCATGTCTGTCAAAGACTTTCGTTGATCACATCAATACAGAGTATTGCAACTATATGAAGAGCATAAAGTATATATGCAAATACATAAATAAAGGCAGTGAAGCTGCTTCTTTCGCCTTTCAAGAAAACATTAACGAGGAAGTTAAGCAATACCAACTAGGGAGATACATAAGCAGTAATGAGGCCTTCTGGCGCATATTTGGATTTCTAATCTACGAAAGGCACCCAACCATTCAATAACTTTCTATGCATTTAGAAAATGGACAATGCTTTCCTTCACTGCTGAGACAGCTGCAAATCAAATTAAAAATCCAAAGGACACCATTTAAACAGACTTCTTTAATCAGTGTCGGGGGGACAATTTCACAATATCACAAGTTTCCTTCTTATTACACATGCATTAATGATAAATGGAATAGACGCAAAATAGGTAGAAAGGTCCAAGATCATTCTGAGATTAAGTTGAGTACAACAATTGATAGAGTATATACTGTACATCCTAACGAAAAGCTTTAGGATTTCATTTTATATTTTCGACTGCCCATGTTTCTCTTTCTTCTCTTTTTTTCTTATGGGAGATTTTGAGTTTAATTTCAATCTCGAAGAGATCACACTGTCATTAAGGTGTTTGTTTAAACGATTCGAGATCTTTATTCCCCATCGCATGAGTATTCTCTTGTTTCGGGGAATAATGTTTTGTGTGTATTGGCTCCCTTCTCTGGGACATATTTAATGCATATGGCTCACATTATTGAAATGAATTTATTGAGTTTCATATCCATGTCTTGCATAGAGAGGCTTTTAAGCCAGTCGTGCTTGAGTATCTGGTTTTCAAGTGACTTTCAGTCAGCTTTATAGAAATTTAGGCTGGATAGGGTTTGAGCACCTTCTGTGCGGAATTTATCTTTAGTTAATTCCGGGTTACACATTGTCAGTTCTATCCTGGTATGGTCTGAGAATATTGTCGGTGATATATTTAAGTTGTGGATAATTTCCACATTGTTTGTAAAACAGAGGTCCAGGATATTTTTGTGCCTAGTTAGAGAGAGTATGATCTGCTCCATGAATAGCATTTTCGTAAGATCAGGTAGAGATTCTGCTTGATTTCGCTTTTTGTGAGTCATTACTGGGGTTATGTTGCCCTCAGACCATTTGATGCTGGCGAAGTTGAAGTCACCCATCAGGAGTGTAGTAGTACGTTGATCCAATTGTGTTAGTACTTCCTTTATCACACTGAGGCTTTCCTCAAATGTTTCATTATGATTTGAGGCATCAGGTGGGCGATATAGTGTGCACATCACAATATCAAGTTGCTTTAGATGTACTATGAGTTCGAGTTTGATAACAGGGTTAATGGTGTGACATCTTCGCAGATGTACATTGCCACTCCACCATGACTTCTTTTTCTTCTGTCCGTACGGAAGATAGCATACATTGGTATGTGTATCTCCGCATCATTTGTGTCTGCAGACAGATGTGTTTCTGTAAGTGCAATGCATATAGCTTGCTTACACGCAGAAAGATTCTTCAAGAGCGCAATTTTGCATTTGTTGTTCTGTAGCAGGCGTCTTATATTCATTAGTAGAAATAGCGTTGGTGTTGGTGTGATGGATGGCCAACCAAGGTTCATCAATTGTGGCAGTCTTGCATGCAAGAGTACATAGTTCGGCTTTGTCTGTAGTCATGACAACCGTTGCCCTATTTCCTGTGTCACACTTATAAAATTTTGTTGCTCAACCGCTGCAGTTTGTACTGCATCTGCATATGACTTATGTTTGACCTTCTTTTCTGCAGGTTTGTGCTGGGATGTAGATTTTTTTCGAGCATGGTTCTTTCTTTCGTTGCGTGAGTGATTGATTCAGCTCTAGCGGTGGGTTTATATTTCAGATTTGGGCTTTTATTTTAGAACCATTTTCACTTCGCTTTTGTTTGGTTTCTTCTTTTTCTACTTCTACATTGTTGCTTTGAGAGGTATTGTGACTGTGGTTGTTCACACTTCTCTCGCTTCCTTACTTGTTGAGCTTTTTATCTTTGGTGTCGACGTTGCCACTGCTTTCTGTGTGAGGTTTCTCACAGGCAGTGTCATCATTATTTTCGCCACTTTTGGAAATGATGTCCAGTTTCTGCAGCTGTGGCCGTACGAGCGTATAAGATCGGATAAACTCCTTCTTCTTCTGCTCTATTTGTGCTACAGATCTGGAGAAACCCCTTTATCTTCAGGGCAGCTGTAATTAAATTATTTGGCGAATTGCATTCTGCGAGTTCCCAGGCACGTAGGAACAATCCTATCTTTGTAGACTTCCAATTTCTTTTCATCTTCCTTGTGTGTGGCTGTGGTTGTGTGTTCAGTTGGCTTTTGAATGTAAGTATAGACAGAGCAGAGGTGTGATGGAAGAATGAGCGCAGGGAAATGAGAATAAGTTGGGTAGGTGAGGGGGAAGCAAGTTGTGGGAGGGAAGAGACAAAAGAGGGTGACAAGAGAAATGTAAGGGGACAGAGAGGAGATTGAGAGAGGGGCAGAGATGAGGGAACGGTAGGTGTGCAGGGGAAAGGATGGGCAGGTAATAGTGGGGGATTGAGTTGTAGGTGTGAGTGAATGGAGGGCATTCACTAAACGAATTAAAGACATGATTGATCTCGATTACTGGTACCGTCTTAAAGCCTTGAAACTCTACTCTCTCCAGCGCCGCCGCGAGCGGTACATCATTTGCACGACGTGGATATATACCGCTAGCATTGTCCAAATGACCTCAACATTAGCTTCAAGGTTCATCCAAGGCTGGGACCACGGGCCATACGTCCCCTGCCCAATTCAGGATCAGAACATATAGGTACACTAAGACACAATTTCTTTTCCTCAACAGTTCCTTGTGTTTTGCATAAATGATTGCAGATAACTCATTTGATCTCCTGGCTTAGGTCGGCCTTCATATTTTCTAGATAAATTAGTTAAAAAAGAGTTGCCTCTTTGATTTGCCACTTGGTCAGATGATACATGGTTCATGTTTATGCTATTTAGTGTTATGATTTTTCCATTGTTCTGTCTTCGTTGTTTGGTTGTATTCGGTGAAATGTGGTTGCACTTGGTTTTTGTCGTTGCTCTGCTGCTGTTTATATTTATTTTTCTATCGTTTTGTGCCCTTCAGATGGTGGTGGTGCATTCTGGGTTCAAGCACATGCTTAGTGACACAGAAGTTTGGCACAGTTTAGGATGGAAGAAGGTGCATCCATTGCCTTTTGTGCATCCATATTTAGGATCAAGGCCATGGACTCTGTATTTAGGACAGTAAGGGGGTGGAGGTGAGGGCAGTTTTTTCCCGTTATACCATATGGACCGGTGCCCTTAACAAGTCTACGGCATAAGGTAGGATGGAAAAAAGCACAGCATCCCTTGTTGTTGGTGCCGCTGGGGCCAAATCTACAATTACTTTGAGAATGGTAACAACAAGGTTTTTGACGTGGGCATAGTAGAGGTTTTTCTATATTGGTAGGATCATTGGTCAGTGGTCCTATTGTAGTAACAGTAGCAGACTGTTGTTGCTGTAGCGGCAGTGAAACTTGACTTGCAACAGTAGGGCTGGGTGAAATCAGGTCATATAGTGGTGCCAAACAAGGTGCTCCCAATGTAGTAGTGGTAGTGAGTCCTGGCTTGCCACGGTAGTGTTGGATGGAATTACGTTGGATAGCGATGGTCCAATGCCTCGCTCGTCCCAAACAACTGTGCGAAATGCTGATGAAAGGTCTTCTGCATCTCCCCCTGTCCTTCGATCAAGCGCTCCTGTTTGTCAATTAAAGACTGTACAGAGGCTTCTCTGCCCCTCCGACTCTCTACACGACGGGCCCATCCAGCAACGTTAATACCTTCTCTGCCCACCGCGCATAACTTAACCCTGACTCTACAGCCTTCGTGTTTGGCTTGAAGGTGACGGAATAATACCATTCTCGCCGCCAACACTCTGGATGCAGAGCCTGATGCTATGGCCTCCTCTAATTCCTTAGTTAATTGCCCTTCTATTCTAGACCCCTCTAAATTTAGCTCTTAGCTAAATCTAAGAGACTCTAAACGAATGGCTCGTTTGAGGGCGCACCGCCATCTGTTGTTCACGATGGCTCCGCATAAATGCCCTCTGAACTAACTCCCTAACTCGGGTACGGAAGACTTTACTAGTCAAAATAGACTTGTTCATCTTCCAGTACCCGGGCCCCTGTCTATGACACTTAGCTAACTGTAGTTCACACGTCACAAATTTATGATCCATGTAAGAGGTACAATGAAATTGCAGACAGCTAACTATATCTCTATCACTATCTTTTATAATAACCCTATCTAAGTAAGACCTGAGTGAACCGTCGTTATTAGACCACGTCCACTGTGAAACGAGCGGTTCATCCAGTCTGTAGCAGTCTACTAGTTTATAGCTCGCTAGTAGCCTTTTTTAGGCCAGAGCTTTCTCTTCTGTTAGCCGAGCCACCACTATCCAATCGCGCATCGAGAATAGTGTTGAAGTCTCCTGTTAAAACTAAAGTTTTCTTTCGTCACTTGGAAATTCTCCAAGTCACGAAAGAAAACCGTTTGTCTATCCTCTTTTGGAGCATAGACTGCCACCAGCCTGAAGGACTGCTTACTCACGTGTGTCACATCTAGAACGACCAGCCTACCTTCTGGGTCTAGAAAGACTGTACTTACCTGTACGTGCAAGCCTTTTTTGAACAGCACTACAACGACCCCACCCCTTCCTTGACTCAGAGAAATAAATTTCTCGTTGTCGTTCAGAAGAGGCGAGAACGACTGTGGGCCGTTCAACTTGGACTCAGTCACAACACATATCTATCTTTCGTGACCTGAGGTCGTCCAGGAGGCATGTCTGCTTCCATTTCGACCCAGGTCACGCACATTTACACACCATAACTTAATCATCATAATAAAAAGTTGTGATGTTTACCTTTTAAGCTTGAGAAGGGGCTTCACGACTTGCGTCGTCCCCTCCTCCTATTTCTTCTCTATCTGGTGTAGCTGTTGGTGCCAAAACAATTTTTTCTTTGACAATATACTGACTCACGTCAAAAATGTCATCCACATAACGTTGTTTGAACTGTTCATAATGTTCATTATCGATTCTAGCCGCACCTGTGGCGGTTTACCTTCAATAGGTCCTAAAACAGTATATTTCTTTCTTGTTATGTGGTCGTGCAACACTTCATTTTTTGAGTTATACGAGACACTTTTTTCATGTCTGTGTTTATGCGGAGGGTTAGGGGTGAGTTTCGATTTGGAAATGGACGAGGTATTTTTTTTTTGTGTTTTGCAACGTTTCTTTTCGTTTTTTTGTAAGGGGAGGGGAGTCAGGGCCAATGGGTTTTTTTCCTTTTAGGAGTCGCTACCGTAAAGTCCATTCCTTCTTCTGTTGTTACGTTTCCTTTTTCTTTTTCTATTATATTTTCTTGTGGTTTTTCTCTCTCTTGACTTATCCCGGTTTTAGCTGTTTCTTTTTTCTGTTGGGCTTTCTCCTGCGAGTCTTTCTCCTGTTGGGGAGGGAATTCTGTTTTCTTCTGTGTCGTTTTTTAAAGTTTCTCGCATTCGGAGCGGACGTGACCCTTCTCACCACATTTAAAGTATCTGGGCCACCGTCCCTCCACAGACACTCTTGCACTGAGTCCCTCCCTAATAAAAATCCTGTCTGCTCTGGATTCCAGGGTCTCATTAGAGGCTTGAACTAATAATTCCAGGGTCTACTCCTTCCAATTGAGTGCCTCGCTTTTTTTCATGGAGAGAATATTAATGTCTTCCTCCGCATCGTAGATTAAAGCTGCTGCCATCCAGTACACATCATACTCGGCCGGAATTTCCTCTATTATAATTTTTGCGGTTCTCCGGCCGAGGTACGCGGGTAATAACATAATTTCATCTGCTTTCAACGTGTGTGTAGAAATTTCTTTGGCAACGTCGGCGCTTTCAAATTGCACCTCTATTGTAGCGTTGCGAAGACCTTTTCTTACGTATT
This sequence comes from Octopus bimaculoides, assembly GCF_001194135.2. NCBI lineage: Eukaryota > Metazoa > Mollusca > Cephalopoda > Octopoda > Octopodidae > Octopus > Octopus bimaculoides. The sequence goes on along the minus strand of NC_068983.1, from coordinate 35,299,271 downwards.
TTATTTTTTCCCAAATGGGGGCGAGACACTTTTCAACTATGTCAGTCTTCATCATAATTCTTTTCTCTTTTCTGTTATATATTTTATATATCACAGTTCTCACGGCTAGATCTTGTATTATTTCCTTTGGTGGAATTAGCCTTGTTTCATTGCCAGTTCTTTTAATTAAATTCCTATATTTGAATAAATGTTCTTTCGAAACTTCAATATCTCGGAATTGTCCGCCAACGGCGGCAGAAAAACTGTTTACCTTTTCCTCGTCCTTATATCCTTCTTGGTTGACTTGATTAACCTGTTCTATCTGGTTATTTTATTCCTGCAAAAGCGGGATGTCCACGTTGCACAGCAAACATTCGAGGTGTGACACCATGTCGTCTTCCATTGTTTACACACAAAAAGAAGTCTTGTGACAAAAATTATTTTTTCCTTAACGGGAAAACAGTTAAAAAAAAAAATTTATTTTTCTTTAACAGAAAAACAGTTCATAAATATTTATCTCCTCAGAAAAGGAGCACAGATGAAAACAGTCTAGACTGTTGATTAACAGCCCAGTCAAGATGGTATTTTCTTCATCTCCTACTTTTGTATTTGTACACATCTATAAAATGACTTCCTGAAATGAACTCCCATTATGCAGCTGAGGAGTACATTTTCATTGCATATCTTATGTGGTGTTCTCACTACATAAATTAATGAAGTTTGTACGAAACGTACGCACTGCTATAACCTAATGCATTTTTGTTGCTTTTCTTCAAATTTTATTCACCAAATCTCTTGATTTTGTTTTTGATTTTTACCTTACCAAATTCTGGTGCCTCAAACATTTTAAGCACCACATTTAATCGTTTGATTAAATCTATATTATTATTATTATTATCATTACTATTATTATTATTATTATTATTATTATTATTATTATTATTATTATTATTATTATTATTATTATTATTATATATATGTATGTATGTATATACATGTATATATATATATATATATATATGTATGTATATAT
>NC_068983.1:35286956-35292548 GCF_001194135.2 Octopus bimaculoides | reverse complement strand
TGTACCCTTAATGTAGTTCTCAGGGATATTCAGCGTGACACAGTGTGACAAGGCTGACCCTTTGAATTACAGGCACAACAAAAACAGGAAGTAAGAGTGAGAGAAAGTTGTGGCGAAAGAGTACAGCAGGGTTCGCCACCATCCCCTGCCGGAGCCTTGCGGAGTTTTAGGTGTTTTCGCTCAATAAACACTCACAACGCCCGGTCTGGGAATCGAAACCGCGATCCTATGACCGCCAGTCCGCTGCTCTAACCACTGGGCCATTGCGCCTCCACACGTAGTGACATTATACTGATAAGATTGTAACAATAATAAATGCATTAATAAAACTTCTCTTTTTTAACAGTGAATGCAACATCACGAAGTTGGAGTGTAGTGAACGACGTAAGTAAAATTTAATTAAAACTAATTTCATTTATAAGTATATGGCCTAACATTTATAGAAAGGGAGAAGAAATATATTCATATCTTTCTTCGAGGCAATTCTCCTGTTAATCTAAATTCATTTCAGAAATACAGACAAGAAAAATTTCATAAAACTTACCTGATGTATAAAAATCAGATCCTTTGAAAGTTATTGCAACTGAATGAGAAATGTGGGAAAAGAGAAAAGTATTGAATGTAGATGTGGAAGGAAGGATGGTGACTTTTATGACGTGCGCTTACACGTCGGATGTATAACAGTGTTACCCAAATAGGAGTAGAAGTGGCTGTGTAGTAAGTAGCTTGCTTACCAACCACATGGCTCCGGGTTCAGTCCCACTGCGTGGCACCTTGGGCAAGTGTCTTATACTATAGCCTCGGGCCGACCAAAGCTTTGTGAGTGGATTTGGTAGACGGAAACTGAAAGAAGCCCGTCGTATATATGTATATATATATATACATATATACGACGGGCTTCTTTCAGTTTCCGTCTACTAAATCCACCATATGTGTGTGTGTGTGTGTATGTGTGTGTTTATATGTTTGTGTGTCTGTGTTTGTCCCCCCAACATCGTTCGACAACCGATGCTGGTGTGTTAACGTCCCCGTAAACTAGCGGTTCGGCAAAAGAGACCGATAGAATAAGTACTAGGCTTACAAAGAATAAGTCCTAGCGTCGATTTGCTCGACTAAAGGCGGTGCTCCATCATGGCCACAGTCAAATGACTGAAACAAGTAAAATAGTAAAAGAATAAATAAATATTTGGATGTTATCTAAAATAACCTACCGCAGAATTATCATGTTCACATAAAACGTACTCCGTACTACTCGAACGTAGGTACGATATTAAACCAACACGCGTCGCAATAACACAGTAACCAATACGGTCGACCAACACTGTCAAATACCCTGACAGTTCACATAGTTTTTATTTAGTGAAATTCGTTAGTCCACTTTCAACTAGATGGAGCCTTTCACAACAGTGACAAAACATTTTTGCAGATAATCCGTAACGTTTTGACGGAGTAGAAACTATGGACGAGGACGACCTTATTTCGAAAGCATAATTAACAACTTGCAGATGTAGATCAGTACCAAGTGTGGTAGCAGAGAATAAGAAGACGATTCATATTATCAGGTGATAGGTTAGCAGTAAATTATTCTGGATGTTATGTTTGAGAGTGTGACATAGTCCATAGATGGTACACCGAATGATTTAAGAAATGGAATTGTCAAATGAATCTAAAGATTAAGTATGTAATTATATTTAGGATACATAATTAAGATCTTTTCCCTTTGGCCGGCACATTTAAAAAATAATTTTTTGTAACTAAATACTTTCAAAATTCGTATACTGGTAGAATGTGTCACATAAAACATCATTTACTCTTGGCGTTTTTGAGAAAATTGTGTATTTTCGAAGTTTTTTTGTGTTAAAGTTTTCGTATTTTGGTAATTTCAACCAATCAATGACATCTATGGAGGTGAAAACAATTACTGCTGTTATTTGTCAACAACAACTTCCGGCGGTGTATATTTCGTTTGTCACTGTTATTTATGACATTTCATCTCAGTTACGTTTGTATGAATAAACGAGTGTATCTGAAGCATGTTTACTTCATGGCACCACCACAATCGTTCGTGCATTTCTACTATTTTTAGTTTTTTTTCCTGTTTTTCAGCTAATATTTTCGGAAAGACATTTTTCCCCTTCCCCCTCCAATTTCTTCATTTCTCACATTTTTCCGTAACTCTAACCCTAAAATCCCAACCTTAACCCTAACCCTAAAACCTTAACCCTGAGCCTAAAACCCAAACCCTAACTCTAAAACCTTATCCCTAACCCTAAAATCCTAATCCTGAGCCTAAACCCAAACCTTAACTCTAAAACCTTATCCCTAACCCAAAAACCCTAACCCTGAGCCTAGAACCCTAACCCTAACCCGAACTCTAAAACCCGAACGCTAACCCTAACTCTAGATCCCTATCCTTAACCCTAAAACCCTAACCCTAAACCTCTAACCCTAACCCTAAAGCCCTAAAGCCTAAACCAGTACAAGCGCACGACCGATGTCTTAAAAAAACAGTGACAAACGAAATATACACCGCCGATAGTTGTTGTTGACAAACAACAGCAGTAATTTTATTCAGCTGAATACACGTCATTGATTGGTTGAAATTACCGAAATACGACAACTTTAACACGAAATAACTTTAAAAATATAAACTTTTCTCAACAACACTAAGAATAAAAAATGTTTTATATGACACATTCTATCAGTGTCCGAAGCTTGAAAGTGTTTAGTTACAAAAAATCAATTTCTCGATGTGCCGTTCAAAGGAAAAAGATCCCATAATTATTTAAAGTCACTTAATCTCCTTTTTCATGATGACTGTCTAAAAGCCAATTACAATTTAATTTCCATGCCAAGAATTTGATGGAAGAGAAAAATTCTCGATTAGCTTTTAAAATAATCGATCTAATAATTCGTGCTAATTTCCAATGCTTTAGAATTCTTGAATCTACTTCAAATAGGCAGTTGTTAAAACTTGTTTCTTAAAACACATTTACAATTACTGTTCTTTGTGGAAAAACTTGAAATATTTTGTTTTACATTTATTTCTTTGTTTATTTAACTTTTCGTCATAATCTCAGAATGTGGAACTCGAATGATGGGCTCTATTGAATCCAGTGCAATGAGCAATAGTGGACAATTCGCTTTGGATGGAGAATGGCCCTGGTCTGCGTCAGTCCATAAGCAATATACATCCCCTTGGGACACGTATTCGTTTTTTAAAATCCCTGCAGTAATAATCGACAGTCACCATGTCCTTCTTCCTCATTACTCCCTGTAAGTATTTTGTTAACATTATCGACTGTATGTGTTTGTGTGTGTATATATATATCATCATCATCATCATCATCATCATCGTTTAACGTCCGCTTTCCATGGTAGCATGGGTTGGACGATTTGACTGAGGACTGGTGAAACCGGATGGCAACACTAGGCTCCAGTCTGATTTGGCAGAGTTTCTACAGCTGGATGCCCTTCCTAACGCCAACCACTCAGTATATATATATATATATATATATATATATATATATATATATATATATAACAATAAATTAAATAAAGATTTAATTGACAATCCAGTAATTTATTTGTATTATAATATAACATAATATACTATGAATATAATATAATAGAAGATCACTTTAGAAGAACCATTGAAAAACCAAAAGAGCCAACAATTTGTTTCGACTTATATACATTATATGATTTATAAACAATTTGTATCTATTTATATAAATCTTTTCAAAGCTTTGGTTTATAGACAGACAAAATTCCGTGTGAAAGGACAGTTGAATTGTAAAAAAATTAATTCAAATGCCTATGTTCATGAGCGTGAGCGTTAACTTTTCAACTAGATAACAATTACAATTAAAACAATTAAAACCAACAAAATCATAACGGACAAAATTATTAAGTAAATAGAATCTACAACTATCGAAATATATTTCTATATATCTCAAATAATATTAATTCAAATTCGTTTAGGTCGAAAACAATCTTTGGCTATTATAATAACATACAACAACAATATATATGGAATATACATGTATATAAATTAGGGTCTTACTTAATCTAGAGACTGTAATAAAACGTGTAAATAATAATAAATGTTAATATAATATTATATTGGTAATATATAACAACTCTTCCCTTTTATATAAAGTTATTGATATAAAAAAAAATTATTTAAAGTAACTAACAAAATAAAAAAAATGTTCTTGTTTTAATTAGTTTATCGGAGGGAGAATTTCGAAATAAATATGAAGAGAAAACTAACAAAAAATGTTCTTTATTTACTTAATCGGAGGGAGAACTCCGTAGTAAATATGAAGAGAAACTTTGAGTTACAACAACTACACCCTATATTACCCAAAAGTCAGGCTATAATAATGGATTTCAAAATACTACGAGTTTTTCAGAAGTAACCATATTTGAAGTTACTTAAAAAAGAATTATTCACGGTAATTATTCTCGCCGCCTTATAATATACGTATATTATAAGGCGGCGAGATGGCAGAAATGTTAGCACGCAGGGGTTGAAATGCTTAGCGGTATTCCGTCTGCTTTTTATGTTCTGAGTTCAAATTCCGCTGTGGTTGACTTCGCCTTTCATCCTTTCGGGGTCGAAAGTTGCGTACTGGAGTCAATCTAATTGACTAACCTCTTCCCCCAAAATTTTTTGCCTTGTGCCTAGATTAGAAAAGTATATACATATATTATGGGAGAACTCAGTATATAAAATAAAGTAAGACAAGCAAAAACAAGGATTGAATACCGATCCACGGTAAATCTAATCAATATTATTTGTTTTTAGACAAAGGACTATAATTAGTATATATCCAAATTTTATGAATTTTTTTCAGAAGTAACAAAATAATATTGTTACAATGCGAATACAAGATATAAAATAAATAATACTATAAGAATTATTATTCGGGTTATTAAATTTAGTTAGTAAGTCAAATAAAACTATTCATTTATCAATATCATTGTTGTTATTATTATTATTATTATTATTATTATTATTATTATTATTATTATTATTATTATTATTATTATTATTATTATTATTATTATCATTATTATTATTATTATTATCATCATCATCATCATCATCATCATCATCATCATCATCATCATCATCATCATCATCAATTAATTAAGAAATTAGATGAATGCATTGATGAATATAATTATTTAGTACACTGAAAATATCTTATTTGTAATTTGTAATTAATATTAAATTACTAATATAATAATATATGTTCAGCAACTACAAGAATTTACACTAGAAAGATTCAAAAATATTCTGAATCAATACACTAGAAACTAATTTTCCAACTTTTATTATATAGAGAAGATGACAAAACTTAAAGATATACATACTTAGCCCAGCTCTTCGAAACGCCGGTGTTAAAACGGGGGTAGCTGATGAAGAAGAATGTTCTCTATGTGGCTTGTGTGTTTTCTCGTCTACGTTTTGTTTGCAATGTCCTGTACCTAGATATGCACCTATACATACAGGTGGATGTCGGTATGCACATACCTGTACGTATATATGCATATACTCATTTACTACTTGTTTATATATAT
>NC_068983.1:35280640-35286517 GCF_001194135.2 Octopus bimaculoides | reverse complement strand
ATATATATATATATATGTATGTGTGTGTGTGTGTGTGTGTGTGTGTGTGTGTGTGTGTATTGATGTGGAAGATTTCAAGGAACGTCTGGACAGGTTTCTGTTTGAGATACAAGATGAACCCGCATCGCGGCTGGAGACGCAAAGTAGAACAGCGCTGTCAACTCGCTGCTTCACCAAAAACAATACCTGAAACAACACAGAGTAAATACAGGTGGTGCACCAGCATGATCTCAGTCTCCGTGCAGAAACCAGTAAAAGAAAAAAAGAAATACAAACATACACATGTCGAAATATACATAGCATCAGATATAAATACAAACAACATAACCATATATACGTATACCCACATATATACATATATATAAATATACAGTCATACATATACACATACATATGCACACATATAAATGGATACATACGAGTACAAATATATACACACTTAATAAAATTTTCTAAACACATATTTAGAATAATACTTAGAAGATAGAACACTCGCCTTTCTCATTAAGTAATTTATTCTTCTATGTTAATATCTGAAATAATTCATCTACACTACGTTGCATCTAGCATAATTAATTTTGTACGATCTAGCATGACTAAGTATTTTTCAATTTATATCGTATAATTTATTACTATCCTTCAATTTTCAAATTAGTTTACTCAGACTAGTACTGTTAAACCTATCTCTATTCCTAAAGGTGTTCTCATGGTTTGCGGTTCGTTTTTTAATAAATTTTTACTTTGAGTCTATGTAAAAATAATTTTTCTATTCCAAATCAACTCTGCACTTATATACAATGTCATTTTGTAAACAAAATTATTAAAATGGCATTTATCCTTATATCTACAATCACAATTTCTAGCTAGGTCATTCTCTGCAATAGGATTATTATTTCTATTTTTGTAAAAATTGTCTAATCTTTTATTATTAAAGGAAGTGATAATTCTAAACAAACGTTTAGGTACTGAAAATCCTGTTCTAATCCTTTTATTTTTAATTATTTTATTATATTTATGTTCTTTATTAAAGTACATAGATATAGGCTTGTAAAAATCTTGACCAAATTCATTTTTATTTGCCGGGCGTAAGGAATAATAAACCAAATATAATTATCTTTATCATAATTAACATCATTAGGTGTGTCTGGTTAGCATATGGCGTATATTTATTATCCTTTGACTGAAGTCCATTTATATATCTATTTTTTTTTACAAGGTATAGTTACTACACTTGTTCTTGGGAATATTTTTACTATTGTTAATCATGCAATTACAATTTACGATTAAATTGCATATATTTCCACTAAATGAATAAAGACCATTTGTTTTTGTTAGTTACTTAAAACAATCTTTATTTATATATCAATAACTTTAAATAAAAGGGAAGAGTTGTTATATATTACCAATATAATACTATATTATCATTTATACTTATTTACACGTTTTATAACAGTCTCTAGATTAAGTAAGACGCTGATACTAAATTTACATACTTATATATTGATGTTGTATGCTATTATAATAGCCAAATATTGTTTTCGACCTAAACGAATTTGGATTAATATTATTTGAGATATATAGAAATATATTTCGATAATTATTTTGTCCCTTAAAATTTTGTTGTGTTTTAAATTGTAATTGTTTATGGAGTTAAGAAGTTAACGTTCAGGTTCATAAACATAGGCATTTTGAATTGATTTTTTACTTTCACACGGAATTTCGTTCGTCTTTAACCCAAAGCTTTGAAGAGACTTATTATATAAATAAATAGATACAAATTGTTTATAAATCAAATAATATATATAAGTCGAAACAAATTGTTGGCTCTTTTGGTTTTTTAATGGTTCTTTTAAAGTTATCTTATATTGTATTATATTCATAGTATATTACGTTATATTATAATACAAATAAATTACTGGATTGTCAATTGAATCTCTCTATTTAATTTATTGTTTGCAATTTGCAGTATACTCTTATTTATATGCTACTGAACTGGGTGTTCTACGCAACTATTTGAACGAATTCCTTCCCTTAGTTTGTTACTTTGTGTGTGTATATATATACATACATAATAGATTTTATCGCGGCTTTGTACTGCTACTTTAATCCCATCAACTATGAAATATTATTTATCTTTTGCTTAACTATACATGATCAATAGACTGACAGGTAAAATGTGTTTTGCCAAATTGTTTTGTGTCACTCGCTGCAGCTCTTCCTTTCGATTTCATATCCTGCCATGATCACCATTACTTTTCATCCATCTGTGCTCTCTGAAGCATAGTGCTTTTCATGTACTGAAATCATTATAATTGATTGCCTTTCCAAATTCCTCGTCCTGTACTTACGTTAGATGTACAGCATGTGTAGCGTGTCATGGTTTCTTCAAATGCTCACAACACTACTTCTGCTGAGTTTTTTCGTACACTGCTTACAAAATATAATCGTCTTTTGTAATTTCTCTGCACCTAATACACACACACACACACACACACACACACACATACACATACACACACACACATAAACATACAGTGCATGTGTGTGCGTTTTCGCATCCATATCTACTGATGGTTATATCAAATACTTTTGTTACTGTATTGTGTAGTAGGATATCCTTTTATATCAAACGGCTGAAGTGATACACTCTGCACTGCTTGATGCAAACACAACTAAATGCACAATATCTAATTTGTAAGGGACAGCTGCAAGATGGGTCGAAAAGTTGGGTCGAATAAAGATTGAAGAGACAGTAAGTATAGAAGAAAGGTGAGAAATAAAATGAGAATTGAGGGCAAACCTCTGGTGTTAGACGAAATCAAATGATGATAACCTTTACAATAGACACATTCGCTCCATCTAGCATGGAAAAGCGATGATGATGATGATGTGTAACAATATTTTTTTCTCATAGGGATACATCGCTTGAGAATATATTTATAAAAACTGGATCGACTTGGAAAAATCGTGGAGATGAATATGATGTGGATGAAATCTGGACAAAAAAAGTGAACACAGTTTATAATATTACAATTCTTCACGTGAAGGACGAAATCAAGATGTCACGTTCTGTACAGCCAATTTGTTTGCCAGAACACTCTATGCCCAGTGATGGGAACTGTTTTGCTATTGGATTCGGTAAGACAAAATATATTTTCAACTATAAATATTTAAGATTCTTATTGCATAACAGATTTGTCTGATTTACAATATACAGTGATACCTCGCAGTACGAGATTAATTCGTTCAAGGACCGAGCTCGTTTTACGATTTACTCGATTTACAAATCAATTTTCCCTATTGAAATTAATTCCTTTCTACTCTAGGCACAAGGCCCGAAAATTTACGGGAAGGGGCCAATCGATTAGATTGACCCCAGTACGCAACTGGTATTTAATTTATTGACCCCGAAAGGATGAAAAGCAAAGTCGACTTTGGCGGTCTTTTGAAATTAATCAAAATATAACTAATCCGTTCCATCCCCTCAAAACCACCTAAAAATAAATTTTTATGGGTTTTAAAACAAAATAGATGCAGTTGCAAGGAAAATTACAAAAATAAAAATAAATAAAAGAAAATGCAAAAGAAATATGTAAGCTGGTTTCATTAATGCCATTACCTTTAAGATGGGACGAGTTGTGTGCATGGAAGACGATAGAGCGGGAAGGAGGTGTATTATTGTTTGGAAGGAGAATCTCCTTCCATTAAGACTTCTGGAAGAACAATTTCTGGCGTTTATCTCTCCTTTCGCTTAATTTAGGTTTTTCGACACACTTTCACCTTTCACACCTGCAGGTCGTTTCATTAGAAACAGCAAGAGGAGTCTCATTTTTCTTGCATTTCAAAATGTTAGAAAAATGCGCCAGAGCAGTGTCATTAAATAAAGCAGCTGCACGACTTGCAGATACTTTTTCAGGATAATATTTTTCTACAGACTCAGAAACATATTGCCACTTTGCCAACACTGCTTTTATATCATTCGTAGAGATAGTCTTGTCCGCTACACTATCCTACTCGGGGGAACCTGTCTCTTCCACCGCATCCGAATGCTGCTGCTCCTGATGCTGCAGGAGTTCATCTATTGTCAGCTCTTTTGAGTGTTTCTCGACAAGATCGTTAATGTTCCCTATCATCAACCTCGAGGCCTATGGACTTACAAAGAGACACTGTCTCCTCGACTACAGTTGCCTCAGACTCAAACTCCACGAAGTCTCTTTCGGACAAGCAGTCTGACCACAGTTTCCTTCATGCAGAATTCAACATTCTCCTCGTTACACCCTGCCAGGCCTCATCGATGATTTTCAGTCAGTTAACAATGTTGTAGTGCTCCTTCCAAAACTCACGAAGGGTTAGATTTGTATTTTCGATGACTACAAAGCACCGACGAAACAGAAGTTTGGTGTACAATTTCTTAAAATTAGAAATCACCTGTTGTTTCATGGGTTGCAAGATAGGCGAGGTGTTGTGTGAAAGGTATAGACCTTTCATGAATTTAAATTCGTCCAGGATATCATCTTCGAAGTTAGGAAGGTGAGCAGGAGTAATGTTGAGGATGACGAGGACCTTGATAGGAAGATCGTTTTCCATAAGGCACTGGTCCGAAGATAAGGTTGTACCACTCGGTGAGGAATTGCCTGGTGTCCCATGCTTTAACGTTTGCCTTCCACATGACTTGATTTTTTGCTCCTTCAGGATTTTGTGTGACTTGGATGCTCATGGGTTTTTTGAATGGATTAATCTTCAAGTCTCCACTCGCACTGGCACAAAGGGCGACAGTTAGCCTATGATAGGCTTGTGGCTTGGCATTTTCTTCTCTTCTGCAGTTCTGTAGGTTCTTCTGGGCATTTTTTCCAGAAAAAGGTCAGTTTCATCACAGTCGAATACCCGTTGTGCGATGTACTCCTCGACTGCGATGAGCTAACGAAATTCAAGCACGAAATCCTCAGCTGATTCGTGTCAGAACTCGCTGCTTCTCCATATCTGACAACGCTATGAGCACTAGCCCTCTGCTTAAAATTATCGAACCAGTAGTGACTGGCCTTAAATACGTCTGCTAATCCGTCGATGTTCCAGGATTCTGCTTCAGAAGATCCCCATACAGCGCTCGTACTTCCTCTCAGATGATGATCACCGTAATCGTATCTCCTGCGAGTTGCTTCTCGTCTTTCCACAGGACAAGTAATTTTTCCATCTCTTGGTGGGCAGATGTGCGTTGCTTGGAGAGACTGGAGACAGGCTTTTCTATTGTAACGGCCTTTGTCTAATGCATTTTCTTCGAGATGGTCCAGATCGTCGACGTGCTTTGGCCTTATTGAGGAGCTGTGTCCACTAAACACACTCCTCTCTCATGTTTATCAATGATTTCCTTCATCAATTCTATTGTAATCAGCTTTTTCTTCTTCTCGACACTGTCCTTTGCACTAACCTTCTTAGTTACCATGCCTAACACGATTAATTATTATAAAATAATCACAAAAAGCGCACAAAACTAAGAAAAAATACAACAAAGATGCTACCACAACGAGATAAACACGTGACCTGAGCGAACGAAAGCTGCGCTTGTTGGGAGAGCGTGTGCAAGCTCAGAGCCTGTATGAAACTCACACTTACTGCAGATTTCCACCCGAACTTCAAGAAGAAAATTCACACGAGTCCCGGCTCGTATAACAAATTACTCGTATAATTGTGCATCCGTACTGCGAGGTTGTACTGTAAAGCTACTTGTGTATGCATGTAGATTTATGAATAGTTATTCATTTGTGACAATTCACACGCTTGCTGCTACATATAGACACATATATATAAATACATACATATATACATCCGGATATACACAAAACATCCCCACACAAAGACATATATATATATATATATATA
>NC_068983.1:35272444-35278045 GCF_001194135.2 Octopus bimaculoides | reverse complement strand
AAGCCACTGTTTACGACGTTTAACATTTCGATAGAAGATCCATTTTTCCTCACCAGTCACAAGTGTATCCAAAAAAGGATGAAATGAGTTAGCGAGAATGGAGAGAAGAGCAGATTTCAACTTGGGATTTGCGGTTGCTTTCGGACAATTCATGAGGCACCCATTTTCCAAGTTTAGGAACCTTTCCAAGTTATTGAAGACGACGATGATCAGTTGTCTGGTGTGAACTGAGCTTTATTGCCAATTCTTCAACTGATAATGCAAGATTTTCTTCAAGTAATGCCTCAAGGAGCTTATCATCAAACTCGACTGGACGTCCTGTTCGATCTTCATTTTCAAGGCTGAAATCTCCACTTCTGAATTTTGCAAACCATCTTCTGCAAGTTCTTTCATTCAAGCATTCTTTCCATGAACTGAGTGTATGTTTAGAGTCGCTTCGGCTGCAGAGTTTCCTTTTTTGTACTCATAAAGCATTATGTGCCTCAAATGCTCTTTGGATACTTCCATGTTAGAAAGGGTTTTAATCAAAGAAATTTTAATTCTATTATTCTGTAAAATGATATTTAAACTAGTTTAAATGCACACAAATGCATAAAAAGAATTTTTAATTCCATTAGACATTCTAAGATACTATTAAATTTTAAAAACGGTAAACATTAATGTGGGTTAGTATTATTTATGAGTAAAACCATAATATTAATGGCCAGAACCTGAACAAAAAGAAAGGGGGGAAGAAGGAAGAGGAAAAAAGGGAGAGGAATAAAGTTAGAAAAACAGGACTAAATTAAGAGAATTAAAGCTAAGGTTTTCGAAAAAGTAATAGGTAGAAGAGACTCAGAATTACCTAGAGAAAATGTAGGAATACTATCAGTGGGTTGGGAAAGGTTAAAATGTATTCTAAGTTTATATTAAAAGTTATAACTCAAATATATTTTGTTTATAAGGTTTTTGTGTAGGGTGTTATTTTTTGGAGGTGGATTTTTGAGAATTTCTATGGGGTTATCAATATCATTTGTTGTAGGCTTATCGACATTTTTATTTATTTGAGTTCGTGCAAGTTATCCTCGATATCGTTATGATTTATTGATGTATTTTATTTGAAAGAGCTATTTACCATATGTATTAATAATCTTAATTTTTGTTGGAGTATTTAGGAAGATGATGTTTTATTTGTAGATTACAAAAGATAGTTTAATTAAAATAATAACATTGGAAGTTATAGATTAAAATAAATATTTTATTTTTTTGATATGGTGTTGATAATCTTTTTTTCTTTAGGTTTTTCTATTATTAGAACATTAATTATTTAAATTTAACCTTTGAGATTAGGGTTTATGATTATATTAATTAGAATTATTATAAGAGTTAGGATTTCTTTTTGTTTTGTTTACTCTTGGTATGGTTATATATTAATTTTGGTATATGTTGGTGTTTATTGGTAATATTTATATATATTATTATTCTTATTCCTAATTTAATTTTTTTTCTAAAGGGTTGATTATATATATATATACTAACTGGGGTTATTGGTTTTTTTTTTTTTTGATGAATGTGGTTTCTATATATTCATATTTAGATGTAAGCATAATATTAATAAAGATAATGGAAATTAAAATTGTGAGTTTAGGTATATCTAGGTTAGTAAGAAGAGGTTTTAATTTTTTTGTTATGTATTTTTAGGAGTATTATTATTATTAATTTTAGTAAGAGTTGTCAAAATTTGTTATTATTGTGAGGGTCCATTACGGGTATTTAAATATAGATATGCTTAGTTCATTACGAAAAACTCATCCTGTTTTGCAGATTGTAAATGGAGCATTAATTGATTTACCATCACATGTTAATTTATTTGTTTGATGAAATTTTGGTTCTTTGTTAGAAATATAAAATTATATTAACAAACTCCCCTAACTGGATATGTAAAACCGCCAAATAAATTTTTACATTAAAAAATAATAGGGTATATAATCTTAGTTTATTTTTAAAATTTCAAAGTATCAATGATAAAGAAAAAAAAACAATAAACAAATCAATTCTAAAACTTCTACCAAAAAAGCAACCATAAAATTTCCTTTCAACATAATTATATCTTACTTTACTTTAAACTAAAACCTTTTAATTTTAATTATATGTATAACCGCAGATACTGGCACAAATTTATCCAATCATAACTTATAATTTCTATATAAAACTATCATTCATTGTATAAATATTGAAAATAATTGAAAAACTAATCACCTTTTGGTTCACCTTTTCTAGAACCTCCCCAGCCACCTGGTGAGCAGTGCATTCTCCAAGTGGAGCTGCTCAGACACACATGCAGCAACCGAATCCTATCGCTGTCTTGGGCGACAAGGAGACGACTTTATATCTTGCATGGGCCGCCTACGTGCAGGCTGCTGACTACATGCTTCATACGCGTCAGGATTGCATGCTTCACCACCTTCTCATCAGCGCAGGACTTCTGAATAAAATATAAAATAAAAATATACTAAAAATATATAAATATATACTAAAAATAAAGTTACATATATACTAGAAATAAATATATACATATAGGGGGAAAAAGCGTAGAGTCTTAGGTCCAATAAGGCTTGCACAACACCTCATAGACCCTCTCCACTTTATTGACATTAACTAGAGACAAGCCAGAACAAGATGTCTGGTGCCAATATGAGTTGCAGGCTCAAGGATGTGGGGGAACCATGATCTCTAGCACAAACCAAAGATTCCCAAAATGTCCAATGCCACTCCCTGCTTATCTGGTTCTATATCAGAGTGACCTTCTCCTAGAGACATGTTTCAACAGAAGCTGAGAGGTGCCTCACTCCCAGTGGACTTTCAGCACGCCAGACACCATCCCGGAATTTCTGCGTACCCATACATACATACATACATACATACATACATACATACAAACATACATACACACACACACACATACACACACACACATACATACATACATACATACATACATACATACATACATACATACATACATACATACATACATACACACACATATATATATATATATATATATACATAAATGGCGAGACGAGCAAACATATCTAAGGAAGATCAACAACAACATAGAGAGGGACTCTGGTCCCTTCTTATGGCGCGGAACCAAAGAGGTGAACTTATGTTTTAATGCAGAGCAAGGTTCACAAAATTCAACATTTCGACTTTTACCCGCCTACATAGAAAGGATTATTGACCAAGGTACTTTCCTTCGCTACAAGCTTCACGGACATTAGCGATAGTAACATAGATATTATCATGCACCGCAGGAGGACGGTGCTGTTCAATAAAGGTTCGACGTGGGTCAAGTAATCCGAACGCGAAGGCTCTTTCGATGTGACCATGGGAGTTTACGACAGCTCTGACATATGTGATCTTATTGTACTCAACATCCTGGACACCTTAGGGAAGAAGTTCCCTTCAGTCCTATTCAGTCTCCACAGAGTTGACGCTCTGGCGATCTCTAAAGGAGCCAACGGGCCACATTGGATAGGCTTAGAAAGGACATGATTAGCGCCCTATTCTCCATGGGACTCTAAAGTATTATCGAGACTAGCCTCACCGTAGACGTCCTAGATGTCACTCTAGATTTGGACTCCGGTACACATAGGCCCTACTGCAAGCCAAATGAGAAGCTCTCTTCTATCACTACCGCTTCCTGCCACCCACTATCTTGTTCAAGAACTCAGTGAAGGGTGACAACAAGAAGACCATGAATTTATCCTCAAGTCAAGAAATGTTCGATGCCACAGCCTCCTGCTACAATGAGGCACTAGCCTCCTGGGGGTTTAAGGTCCACATCTCCTACATGCCTGGCCCTAGCACCCACAAAAAGAACTCCACTGGAACGTCGTTCCGTTTTCCCCACTCTTCTCACTCAACGTCAAGACTCCTAGTAATTTAGACTTCAGGTTCAATAATAGTATGATTGAGGAGTCTGATGCGGGCCGTGTTAAATAAAATGAGATAACAAGGCCAAGGCAGTGTGATATTTCTACGACATTTATAAAGAGAAAGGTAGTCTTATAGCTGTTTTGGGGATATAAACTATATCCCATCATCAGAAATGATATGAGAGAGTTTCAGTAGAAAGAAATAGTAGACTTCATTATATAAGAAGTTATTTTGGAATGAGAGAAATAACTTCTTATATAATGAAATCTATTATTTCCTCGTATCGTCTTTGATGATGGGATATCTTTTACATCCCTGAAACAGCTGTGAGACTACTTTTCCCTTTATAAATGTCCAGAAATATCACACTGCCTTGATCTTGTTATCTCATTTTATTTAACATATATGTAAATACATATATACATACATACATACATACATAAAACATTAAGGCATGGCAGACATCTTCCAGTAATGATATTGTATGCGACTTGAGATGTTTGCACCATTTTGTCCATCCTTACGTTCTGAATTCAAATTCTGCTGCGGTCTTCTTTGATTTTCATCCGCTCGGGATCGATAAAATAAGTGCCAATTCAACGCTGAGGTTGATGTAATCGACTTGCGCCCTCCCTTCATATTGTTGGGGTTCTGCCAGAAATTTGAAATCTATATATTATGTAAATAAGATATTAATACTTAATACCTAAACATACTGTTTCTATTGTTAATGTACTCGTATATGCAGCTGGTGAGCTAAGTCCAGGATTAGGAATTTTTGCACTAATATAATCTAGGAATAAGAACAGACTGAAAATTATATTCCAAGTTTTTGTTTCAAATAATTAGATTAGTCAAATCTAAAATGTCATTATACATGCGCGTTGTATTAAATGTTGAGTTTTCTAATTTTGTTTCATTTTAAAATTAGGGGATGATTCAAATCGCTTGGAAGAGAAAAAAGTTAAAAAAGTAGAATCTTCAATCTGCAAGAAGCATTTTTCATATAGTGGAAACAATACATTCTGTGTCAACGATAAACACGACGATCCACCAGGCTGTTCTGTAAGTTATTTTCTGTTCATTTATTCAGTTGTATCAAAACATACAATCGTTTCTAACAGCTTTCTTCTGTTGTAAAAATGTACAAGTGTTGTTGTTTAGCAGATAAATACAAAATAAAGCGACGTGCTTGGATGCATTCATGCAGCGAACATATCATTTTGTAAGCTTTAATATATCCGGGTCTACATCATTTTAAATCTCTCTTATTTGCTTTGGGTGGGATCTGTTGTTGTTGGCACTCCGTCGCTTACGACGTCGAGGGTTCCAGTTGATTCGATCAACGGAACAGCCTGCTCGTGAAATTAACGTGCAAGTGGCTGAGCACTCCACACACACGTGTACCCTTAACGTAGTTCTCAGGGATATTCAGCGTGACACAGCGTGACAAGGCTGACCCTTTGAATTACAGGCACAACAGAAACAGGAAGTAAGAGTGAGAGAAAGTTGTGGTGAAAGAGTACAGCAGGGTTCACCACCATCCCCTGCTGGAGCCTCGTGGAGCTTTAGGTGTTTTCGCTCAATAAACACTCACAAGGCCCGGTCTGGGAATCGAAACCACGATCCTATGACCGCTAGTCCGCTGCCCTAACCACTGGGCCATTGCGCCTCCACATG
>NC_068983.1:35270236-35272234 GCF_001194135.2 Octopus bimaculoides | reverse complement strand
GGATCTGTTGTTGTTGGCACTCCGTCGCTTACGACGTCGAGGGTTCCAGTTGATTCGATCAACGGAACAGCCTGCTCGTGAAATTAACGTGCAAGTGGCTGAGCACTCCACACACACGTGTACCCTTAACGTAGTTCTCAGGGATATTCAGCGTGACACAGCGTGACAAGGCTGACCCTTTGAATTACAGGCACAACAGAAACAGGAAGTAAGAGTGAGAGAAAGTTGTGGTGAAAGAGTACAGCAGGGTTCACCACCATCCCCTGCTGGAGCCTCGTGGAGCTTTAGGTGTTTTCGCTCAATAAACACTCACAAGGCCCGGTCTGGGAATCGAAACCACGATCCTATGACCGCTAGTCCGCTGCCCTAACCACTGGGCCATTGCGCCTCCACATGGTAGGATCTGATACAAACAAAATTAGGTTACTATTTCTCGTGGAGTAAGCAACGATCTATAGATTCTTTCATAAGCTTCAAGGGAAAAGAAATAGCAGTTATGAAGCATGTTTAAAATGCTGGTATATTGTACGAAAATGGAAAATGAATGCAGATGGTTTAAGGTGAATGGAGCGGAATAAGCTGAATATGATATTATCAATATATCACATTTTACTTGCAAAATTTAACTCAGAATAATTACCTGCGGTATCTTGTGGTTGCATGAGGAAAGAAGAAAACCTGTATGACGTCACTAAACTTGCTAGAATTAGCAATCACCCTTGATGTATAACGTACTACTTAAAAAGTCATGGTATCTAAGATAATGGGATAATTTTAGATGTATCGTCTGAAAATTGGAATTCATTTGATCTCAAGTGTCATTGGTTGAGGTTGATCTGGAAGAAAGCAACTTAAACCGAGAAAAAGTGAGTTGCTTTTAAAATCTGTATTGACTGAATATGAAAGGCTTACCATGTAATCTCAAGAAAAATCTACACTGCTTTGTATATGTAATGATGAGAATTGATGATGCAGACTGAGTGAAATGTGTGAGGAATCTGTAATGAAAGATATCCTTCTAAAGGAAGATAACAGAAAAATTCAGAAGTGACCAACAAAAATCCAAAGGGCATTATATCTCATACATGTATGATTCAAATGTATGCAAAGTATCAAAGGTAAGATCTGTATAAGCCACACTAATATGGAAAATAGTTATAAAACATTTACTTTGAAAATGAAGATCATCAATATTTCATTAATAATATTGGTGTCAAAATCACCAGCAATGTTCTCTAAACTACTGTTAAAATCAAATTAGAGTAGCATTTCAAATTGGTGACTTGGTTGTTTGCAATTTCCTGATATGCAAAATGGGTTATAGTACAAAGTTACCAAATTCTCTACGATTTTATGATCGTAGTTCAAATAGATATATTCTGCTGCATTCAGTTAATAAATTAGATATTCATTATTCTAAAACAACTTGGAAAATGTTTTACTACCTTCAAATTTAACGTAACATTGATAGATATTAGGAGCAGAAAAGCATAAAAAAGAAAGAAATATTTCATATCACTGTTAGATTCAAAAAACTTATATCAACTCAGCAACTGGTTATTTTCCTAGATTTGCTACATTGTTAACTCAAGACTGAATAAAAACCTCATCACATCTATCGTTGTTGTATCTTAAAGCATAGCATATTAGTAAGTAATGGGGAAACTTAAACTTCGAGTTTTATTACTGAAAACGATCATCAACTAACGACATATTTCAAGAGACTGCAGAGAGCATTAACATGTACATATAATGGCGGCAATATGTGACAAGGTCAATGAGAGATTGAAAGATCTACTTCATAGGAACGCTGTTTCATAATTCTTTTATACATTTTACTACAGCGAAAGGAATAATGAATTACCATTACTTGACATACTCTCACAAAGATATAAATCTATATTGGGTGTTATTGAGATTATAGAGCCTCTCAACCATTACGGTATCAACAAAGGAATAAGAAAGTATATGTATATATATATATATATATATATATAT
>NC_068983.1:35269104-35269976 GCF_001194135.2 Octopus bimaculoides | reverse complement strand
AAAAGAATACTCTAGTGAAACAAAGATATAACAATTTACTTGAGACCGGGATCAACCTAAAGAGAAGAAAACAAACAAGAAAATGTGTCCTTGGTTGAGTTGAAAGTATACATTTCATAATATAATATTTGTGATTATTCATATATATATATATATATATATATATATATATACACACAAATATATATACACACAAATATATATACATATATATTAATAAATTTCAGGGTAGTAAAATATTATTTAGAAATTTTTTACCACCGTGGCCTAGCGTGTAGAAAAACTAGTCAATAGACTATATATTATTCATTATATATACAGTGTACATTTAAACACATAAGAGATGGCCATAATCGGGCATTTAACCTGCTAGAAGGAGAAGTTAAAATCCAAACCACAATTAGGGGTAATTTCGAAAGGGAATGAAAAATAAAACGTTTACCATCTATTTCCTGGACCATGATTTCAAGCTATCTTCAACAAATAAAGTAATTTGCTAGGTGAAGCTCTCATCAGCAGAAAAGCCAAATATTAACATATAAGCCCGAGGCAATACAGAACATGCCTCGTGCTTACATGTTATAATTTTTCAAATTCACCGCGCAAGCGCGGTTTTTTATCAGCAGTATATAGAAATAATGCCGATCTTCTTTCAAAAAAAAAAAAAAAACTATTATCATTAAATTTCAGGGTAATAAAATATTATTTAGAAATAAATGGTAAATGTTTTATCTTTCATTCCTTTTCGAAATTACCCCTAATTGTGGTTTGGATTTTAACTATTCCTTCTGGCGGGTTAGATGTCCGATTATGGCCATTTCTTATGTGTTTAAATGTACACTGTATATATATATATATATATATATATATAT
>NC_068983.1:35260261-35263533 GCF_001194135.2 Octopus bimaculoides | reverse complement strand
TATATATATATATATCTTTTATTCTTCAATTCTAAGTCTACATTTCGGATAAGTAAATCGTAATTGACTCAAAGCAAATAAATTTATTTACCTCGTCGTTATTATAAACTCTTACATAAAAAAATGTATTTCATCAATTTATTATTGTTACTGCCCTAGTATTAATGTGATGTGTTATTTTAAAAATAAAATAAAATGTATTAAATCACTATATAAACCAATTCACTTATAATATCACTTACAATCTAAGGGAAGATAACATTTCACACTTATATTAAAATAGAGTACATTGTTAATTCCTGTTATCAATTTGTTTATCTCCGCTACGAAGAGGAAATAATAGGAGATTTTTGGTAGAATAAATTAATAACTGATTATCACGTTATTATAATTCTAAATATGGCGCTTTAATAACTAAAATAAAATCAAAATAAAGTTTCTGTTATCTTTTATATGCTCATATGCTTACATACATACATATTTACATATAGATACATGTACGTATATGCTTATTGACCAGCACTAAATTATTAATATATAAACATACTACTATATGCAGTCATATATTTGATCTCACTCCCAAAAATATGTATCGATCAGATTGCCTCGGTAAGCAGTTGCGCACCTATACATATCAAGTAAGTACACATACATATATTCAGTGGGGGGGAAATAAATATTCGTACATGTCAAAATTCTTCATTTATTTAATTTCTAATGAACATAAATGGGATATACCAATACTATATTTGCATACACATACATAAACTAAGAATATACAAAAGAAACTAATAAATTATAGTAACTAATGAATTTATATACAATTATAAATATTTAGGGGGGAAAAAGTATTCCTACAGAACATAAATAACTGATAATTTTGACTTAATACTTCGTAGCATAACCATTATTCAGTTCCACTTCAACCAATCTCTTCTTCTAGTTCTTAATCAATGACTCGTATGTTTCTTTAGGATTTTTTTCCCATTCTTCTTGACAAATTTTCTTCAAATCTCGAATGCACATTGGTGCTCTTGAATGAATTTTAATTTTCAAATAACGCCACAAATTCTCAATGGGGTTCAAGTCAGGTGACTGGCTTGGCCATTCTAATAATTTTATATTGTGATTGACAATCCATTTTTGGTAGACTTCGCCGTGTACTTAGGGTCATTATCCTGTTATAAAACCCACCCTTCACAAAGCTGGAGCTTTTCTACAGAGTCCCATAAATTATTGTTCAAAATATTTTGGTACATCTCTGCATTTATTCTACCATCTATCACATATAAATTGCCAGTGTCATTTGCAGAGAAACACCCCTACACAATGATATTGCCATCTCCAAACTTTACTACGCGAATTTCCTCCAAACAATTCAATTTTTGACTCGTCTGTCCAAAGAACATTTTCCCAGAATGTATCAGATTTATCTTTATGTTCATAAACATATTTTAAACGGGCATCTCTATGCCTTTTAGTCAAAAGTGGAGTTTTTCTAGGAGAGCATGACTTCAATTCATTCCTATGAAGTTCATTGCTGATTGTTCATAGTGTAACACTAGTCCCTGAAGCTAACAAATCGTCTTGCAACTCATTTCTGGTGATCATTGCGTTTTTCTCGATACTTCACTTCATTTTTCTTAAAGATCTAGGGGAAATCTTGCGTGGTGCACCGGATCTTATTCTGTTTTCAACAGTTCTCGATTTTTTATATCTTTGAATAAATGAAGATATGGTAGAAAATGGAATACAAAGGGTTTCTGATATTTTCCTGTAACTTTTACCTGCTTTCCACTGTTCAATGATTAAGTTTTTTTTCACTGAATTTGTGAGTTCTTTACTTTTCGCTATTATTACAACACTACTTTATGTTGTCTCAGTGCTGAATGAAAAGCTAGCGTTTTGACACTTAAAAATGACCACTGATAAGATTATTGGAACAAACGAGAAAGTCCTAGTAAAAAAAAATATTTTAACAGTATTTTGTAGCATAGAAACTCATAAATTTATTCTGTACGGATACTTTTTTCACCCCAAAATATATTTATAATTGTATATAAATTGATTAGTTACTATAATTTGTTAGTTTCTTTTGCATATTCTTAGTCTATGCATGTGTATGCAAATATAGTTTTGGTATATCCCATTTATGTTCATTAGAAATTAAATAAATAAAGAATTTGACATGTACGAATATTTAATTCCCCCAACTGTATATACACATCTATTTTACATCATAATATAATTATTAATTATATATATATCGATACAACAACAAAAACGTATATTATTAAATTTGTATACCACATAGCCCAAACATCATAATATATTGGAGAGGATTTCGTCTTGAATTATATACATCAATTTTAATTATTCTGATCCTATAAGATGGGTCATTTTTACTTTCATTAATTTTATCTTTATATAATGGCATATATTATTTTGCTCCGGAAGTTAAACATTCATATAATTATAATACACTCAAAACAATTAGATATTTTATACTACACTTTTTATATAAAAGTACGTTTTATACTTATATATATTATTATTAAATATACCCATATTCAAATTTATTCACAGAAAAGAGAAGAATATACATATATATAACCAATATGTTTACATACCCACACACACACACACCAAAATCTATAAATGTAGTCAAAATTGCATATATATATATATATGTTTTGCGCGTGATGCTGTTTTTGGGAGTCGTATTGTTTTGGCATAGAAATAGTAGTTTTGGCTGCTATTTCTAATTTTCGGTGTGTGGTGAAGCAATACTTGCTAAACCCTAAATTTTTAATTATGTATATATATATATAATAAAATGGAACTTTATTTTGATTTTATTTTATTTATTAAAGCATCATATTTAGAACTATAATAACGTGATAATCAGTTATTAATTTATTCTACCAAAAATCCCCTACTATTTCCTCTTCGTGGCGGCGATAAATAAATTAATAACTGGATTTAACGATGTACTCTATTTGAATATAAGTATGAAATGTTATCTCCCCAGAGATTGTAAATGATATAAGAGAATGGATTAATATATTGATTAAATACATTTTATTTTCTTTTTTTAAGTAATACATAATACTACTATTAGGGTAGGAATATGATTAATGATAAATTGATGAAATGTATTTTTTTATGTAAGAGTTTATAATAACGACGAGGTAAATAACTATATTTGGTTTGAGTCAATTACGATTTACTTATCCGAAATGTAGACTTAGAATTGAAGAATTATATATATA
>NC_068983.1:35257862-35260186 GCF_001194135.2 Octopus bimaculoides | reverse complement strand
ATATATATATATTTGCGTAAATATTATGACTAACTGGACGATATATTTAAATAAATATATCAAACTATTAATTTAAAGATATTTAAGGTTAATTTAAAGATAATAAATGTAATTTAAATAATAGTATTACGAATTAATTGAATTTGTTACTTGAAAAGAACAGGCTAAGCTATCGATTGATATTATATTCTTGTTTATAACTAAACACGGGATTAAAATTGTATATGTGATCAGATAGATGGCAGTTACTAAAGTTGATCAATAGGATTCATTTTTTTTAATATATCGTATTTCAAGATGCGGTTTTGACAGCAAATTAGGGAGATTCTCGGTCGTTGTTTTGATTAGATATTCAGGGTAGAAGTAATGAGTAGACAATAATATGAATGAAAGGAATTGAATACTAACAAAGTTACGCTTGTAAGCTTCAGTTTGCAATTTGATTTGGCGAGTGAAATTAATGAGTTAGAAAAATAAATTAATATAACGATCACAAAGAAGAAAACTAAAGGTGCTAACTTTAGATATTAAAATATTTAATTATTATCCACTGATGAATTCCAAATAATTTAATATAATAATGTGCATTACTTTTGTTGAAATACATATTCTTCAACTATACACCTAAATATGATCTTTTGGGACATAAACAGCTGTCTGCTTAAATTAAATAAATAATCCATATTACCATCACCATCCATTCCATTTACCTGATGACATTTATTCGACTCCGTCTAATAAGTTAATTCTTCCAATGATTTTTATTCATATATATTCATACAGAAACGAAAGAAATCCCTTAAATAAAGTGATTTAAAAAATTGAAAACCTAGGGAAAAACGCCCTAAACGGAAGAAGTACTTTCATCCGGAAATACACACACACACACACACACACACACACACACACACACACACACACACACACACATATATATGTATATATAGATGACTTGCCCTTAGTTAATTATAGAGTGAAGTAAATGTAAGACAATTTTCAAAACAGAAAATCATGGAAGATACACTGAATGAATCTTAAATAAATTCAATAGATTAACCTTCAGTTATCTAACAACTAATTTACTTTGCTTCATTGTATCTTAATTTAAAAACCAAAAAGAAGTTTGTCTGTTTCAGTTATTGTTGTGAGAATATTTTTTCTGTTGGAAGCTGCAGTTAAGTAATCAGTATATCAGTCTATCTATGAAAACTTAATGGCTGTAGTGCACTAATTATGCTGACCTGTGTTCATAACATGAATTGTTATCCGTCAGTTGCGCCATCAACTCCTGGTGTAACAACAGCTACATGAGCATTATGAGTAGTGTATGCAATTAGGTGTTACCTTAACAAATTGCAGTATTACATTTGAATCCTCTCATATGTAAAAATCTGAAATAGATTGACATTCATAACTGGGTATAAAACTTTCCCTCAAGCTGTATAACGCCATGAAAGTCAGAATGTGCTGCATAGTATCACGTCATCTATAAATGTCAACAGTAGATTAAAAGTCAAAGAAATTCTAGTCTACGCTTTTAATTTATTTCCTAATTATACCGTCTACTTCTGTCTATACACATTTATAAGTTGGCAATGTGTGAAGGGTTTCATAAACGTTTCTGAGGGAAGTCTTCTTAGACTATATTTTAGAAGATATAGGATATACTTTAAACAGCAATAACAAACTGACAATCTTTTCAATAGTAAAGGAATATTTCTGCAGAAATGTTTTGTCTTTTTATCACATTAGACATCGTAGCATCTTTAAAATAGAAATCAACAGAAATTATGTAAGCAATTCACTTATGCTTAAATGACATTTTGTAGGAAAATATTTTTAAAAAGAATTTTCAAGCATGTCATTAGAAATCTATAGTCCATCAGGTTTTAGTTTCGTTTTACATTTGTACAGCTATCCAATTTCTATCACAGGTCGTTAAATTTTAGAGCATTATTGTGAAAACACATGTTGGTTAACCATATCTTCGTCAAGTTTGCAATTCATAATAGATTTTGAACATTAATAAGAATGAAATTAATAGAGATATGAGGAAAGATAAACTATAAATACGACAAATTCACTTATGAAACATTTTGCAGTTTCTATCATTATTAGATGGACACTGCCGTTGACATTTACGGTTTTCTCATTTTAAGGAAAAGGATTTCGCTTTTATATTTGCTTATAATTGTGTTTGAATGTTAATTTTGTGACGACTATCTTATATTTTGTATAGACTTGTAATAACATGTGATAAATACATAATAATATTCCAAAATATTGCAATAATATCTGAATATTCTTTCATTTTATTTCTCATA
>NC_068983.1:35250510-35251778 GCF_001194135.2 Octopus bimaculoides | reverse complement strand
GTATTGTACCCAGATATGCATCTATATATACATGTAGATGTAGGTATGTACATATATGCATGTATATATGCATATGCTCACATATCATTTGTACTAATATACATACATACATATATATATATATATATATATACACACACATACACATATACGCACACAAATTCATATGCATATATATACTCATATGCATACACATATCTATAT
Organism: Octopus bimaculoides; assembly: GCF_001194135.2. Lineage (NCBI taxonomy): Eukaryota > Metazoa > Mollusca > Cephalopoda > Octopoda > Octopodidae > Octopus > Octopus bimaculoides. The sequence continues at coordinate 35,251,574 of NC_068983.1, read as the reverse complement.
AATACAGTGGGGGGGGGGGGAATAAATATTCGTACATGTCAAAATTCTTTATTTATTTAATTTCCAATGAACAGAAATGGGATATACCAATACTATATTTGCATACACATGCATAAACTAAGAATATGCAAAAGAAACTAATAAATTATAGTAAATAATGAATTTATATACAAGTATAAATATTTAGGGGCGAAAAAAGTATTCGTACAGAATAAATTTATGCGTTTCTATGTCACAAAATACTGTTAATTTTTTTTTTCTTTTTAGAACTTTCTCGTTTGTTCCAATAATCTTATCAGTGGTTATTTTTAAGTGTCAAAACGCTAGCTTTTCATTCAGCACTGAGACAACATAAAGTAGTGTTGTAATAATAGCGAAAAGTAAAGAACTCATAAATTCAGTGAAAAAAACTTAATCGTTGAACAGTGGAAAGCAGGTAAAAGTTACAGGAAAATATCAGAAACCCTTTGTATTCCATTTTCCACCATATCTTCATTTATTCAAAGGTATAAAAAATTGGAAACTGTTAAAAATAGAGTAAGATCCGGTGCACCACGCAAGATTTCCCCTAGAACTTTAAGAAAAATGAAGCGAAGAATCGGAAAAAACGTAATGATCACTAGAAAGGAGTTGCAAGACGATTTGTTAGCTTCAGAGACTAGTGTTACACTATGAACAATCAACAATGAACTTCATAGGAATGAACTGAAGTCACAGTCTCCTAGAAAATCTCCGCTGTTGACTAAAAGGCATAGAGATGCTCGTTTAAAATTTGTTTATGAACATAAAGATAAATCTGATACATTCTGGGAAAATGTTCTTTGGACAGACGAGTCAAAAATTGAATTGTTTGGAGGAAATTCGCGTAGCCATGTTTGGAGGAAAGTTGATACCATCTATTCACCGAAACGCCGGTGTTAAAACGGGGGTAGCTGATGAAGAAGAATGTTCTCTATGTGGCTTGTGTGTTTTCTCGTCTACGTTTTGTTTGCAATGTCCTGTACCCAGATATGCACCTATACATACAGGTGGATGTCGGTATGCACATACCTGTACGTATATAT
>NC_068983.1:35246386-35250431 GCF_001194135.2 Octopus bimaculoides | reverse complement strand
ATATATATGTATGTATATGGCATTCGTCGTGACAGGACGTACTTTTCATAGCTCCGGCCAGTCAGTAGCCAAAGAAACAGATTTCAGCTCAAACCAGCAGTAACTTTCCTTGTTTTTAGTCTCAGAACTTTTGAATTCTACTATTTTACTATCATCGGACGATAAATTCACACAGATTTATATACAACCTGGAGAAACAAATATACATCAAAACTAAACCCAGATTAGTTCTAAAACTAGTCCCGTGAGTACAATTCCTTTCTCTTGATTTGTATTAAACACACCGCTCATTCTGATTTGGGCAATCCTTCGATATAACAAAACAAAACCAAAACAAACACTCGGCTGTTTCCGTGACAACTCGACAATTCACTTCGGATATCTTCGTGACATCAGTGATAGCTGCTGTGACCTTTGTGTGTGTGCGTGCTTGTTCTTGTCTCTGTGTGTGCGTGCTTGTTCTTGTCTGTGTGTCTGTGTGTGTGTGCATGTGTGCGTGCCTGTTCTTGTCAGTGTGTGTGTGGGTTTGTTCTTGTCTGTGTGTGTGCCTGTTCTGTTTTTATGTATTTATATGTTTTCGATTCTGTTTCCTGCTTGGATATTTGCGGATTTGACATACACACATGAAGCAGGTAAGAACAAATATGCAAGGCTTTTTGCTGGTATAATTTCGTTACACGCAGCCATACAGACAAGAACAAGCACGCACACACGCACACACACGGACAAGATCAAGCACAAAGAGACAGAGAGAGAGAGAGAGGGGGAGAGAGAGTGAGAGAGGGAGGGAGAGAGAGAGAGAGAGAGAGAGAGAGAGAGAGAGAGAGAGAGAGAGAGAGAGAGAGAGAGAGAGAGAGAGAGAGAGAGAGAGAGAGAGAGAGAAAGAGAAGAACAAGCACGCACACACACAGAGGTCACAGCAGCTGTCACAGAGGTCACGAAGATATCCGAAGTGAATCGTTGAGTTGTTACGGAAACAGCCGAGTGTTTGTTTTGGTTTTGTCGAGTTATATCGAAGGATTGCCTTGGTTTGTACTAAATACACTGAACTCTCTTACACACACCCAGATATAGCCACGCATTTTCGAATATATCGACACAAACTTTACAACGGTGCATTCACTATTCTACATCAAGTCACCAATAACTAACGTATAGTGCATAATACTGTGCCACTGAATATGGCCAATAATATTCTAAAACTCCACTGGGTAGAAAACGAAATCAGTGCACAGATAAACGCTTGGTACACTCACCATAACGATTGTGTAAAGGCTAATGTCTACGGTAAAATCGCTGAAAAATTGGCGTCACAATCCTTTTACGGATCTGTAACAGATCGAAAACAAAATAAAAGAAATCACAAGATCATTTCATACTTTACACACGCACATGGTAACACTAGAAGTAATACTTGTCAATGGATCTAGTGCACCAATTGACCCAACTCCAACAGGTCAGGGGTCACTTCAACGACCCGCTAGCCAGCAAGAAACAACATCCTCATTGATATTGCTATCTGACCTAATTCCACCCAACACTACCGTGGCAAGTCAGGACTCGCTACCACAACAACAACAGCTTGCTACTGCTACTACATTGGGAGCACCTTGTTTGGCACCACTATCTGACCTGATTCTACCCAGCCCTACTGTTGCAAGTCAAGTTTCACTGCCGCTACAGCAACAACAGTCTGCTACTGTTACTACAATAGGACCTCTGACCAATGATCCTACCAATATAGAAAAAACCTCTACTATGCCCACGTCAAAAACCCTGTTGTTACCATTCTCAAAGTAATTGTAGATTTGGCCCCAGCGGCACCAACAACAAGGGATGCTGTTCTTTTTTCCATCCTACCTTATACCGTAGACTTGTTAAGGGCACCGGTCCATATGGTATAACGGGAAAAAACTGCCCTCACCTCCACCCCCTTACTGTCCTAAATACAGAGTCCATGGCTCTGATCCTAAATATGGATGCACAAAATACAATGGATGCACCTTCTTCCATCCTAAACTGTGCCAAACGTCTGTGTCACTAAGGATGTCCTTGAACCCATAATGCAACCATCACCACCTGAAGAGCACAAAACGATCGAAAAATAAATATAAACAACAACAGAGGAGACATATGACAACAACAAAAACAAAACACAACCACATTTCACCTCCTGCAACCAAACAACGAAGACAGAACTATGGGAAAACCATAACACCAGATAACATAAACATGAACTATGTAACCTCTGACCAAGTGGCAAACCAAAGAGGCAACTCTTTTTTACTAACTTATCTAGAAAATATGAAGACCGACCTAAACCAGGAGATCCAACGGGCTATCAGCAACCATTTATGCAAAACACAAGGAACGCATACTCACCACCAACTAGAAAATCATACACACACAGCTCCATACAAAAACTACCCTCGTTACTACCTCTGAACAACATAAAACATAACTTAGAACAATGCAAATATCAAACTACCCTTACCTCGACATTCCTGTTAAATGTACGTGGCATCAACCTATCACTCATTGCCCAAAAATGGAAGAACCCATATATAGAGAGTTGGCTTGCCGAAACGGCACACTGCTTCCCTTTCTTTATCCTCACTGAAACTCACTTTAACAGCACACATGTGGATGCCGAGGTAAAAATAAAAGGTTTCACCATCGTCCGCGCAGATCGCACAGACCGAAATAAGGGGGGGGGGAAGCCATCTTTCTCTATGACTCCTTTTCAGTTGATGCCAAGGACATATTTTACAATGGCTATTGTGAATCCATATCACTATTCGACAAAGCCAAACAAATAATCATTGTTGGTCTTTACAGGCCTCCCCAAGCACCTCTAAATTGCTTTGAAGTGTGCCTCAGCAAAACAACGCCCTTCCTTCAAAAATACAACTCCGGAAACATACTAGTGACGGGTGATTTTAACCTCCCTCATATAAACTGACCTACAAATACTCTGAAGTTAGGCAGATGCTCTACATCAAATAAAGCAGAATTACTCTTTAATTTAATGGCTAAATTCTTCCTGACTCAGCTAGTGCTCGAAACAAGAAGACAGAATAAAACGATCTTGGATCTAATATTAACCAAACACTCTAGCTTCGTTCACAGTATTTCAGTTGAAAAACTTCTCTCTGACCACGACATGATACTCTGCAATTTTAATTCCCGGCATATCAAAACCAAACCAGCCAATCCCGCTCCACGGCACTCATTTGACAACATAAACTTCTACGAAGCGGACTGGGGAGCAATCGGAAAGGATTTGTCCTTCATTGATTGGTCTTTCACTCTCAGTTCCACTCACATTGAGACCGCATGGCAACACTTTGAGAACATTGCCATCTATACATGCTCAAAACACGCTCCTACTAAATCCACTAACACAAACAGAAACCGGCTCCCTAAAGAAAAAAAAAATCACTCATCAAGCACATCAGAAGCTTCAATAAAAAAAAAATCAATCAATTAAAATACTCCCACATACAACATCCACATTCAGCAACAATGAAAAGGCTGGAGATGGAAAAACTTCATCTGCAGACTGACATGAAAACCTCCATTGAAAATCAAAGAGCTGCGGAGGAACAGTGGGTAATCAAAAACATCAAACAGAACCCAAAAGTGTTCTATTCTTATGCAAATAAGCATAGAACCGCTGTCTTACCCATTGGGTCATTGATCAATGATAACGGCATTCCCCAACACAATGCTAAAGAAATGGTAGAAATACTGCTGAAACAATACTGCTCTGTCTTTAGTGATCCCACTGATATTGACGTAAGAGAAGCGAGCGAAGTTGATTCGCAATATAAAATCTCGGACATAACCTTCACTGCTTCAGACATTCATAGCAGCAATAAATGAGGTCAAATACTATTCTGCTGTAGACCCTGATAGATTCCCCGCAAGTCTCCTGAAGGAATGTACACACCAACTTGCAGTCCCTCTGACCAACCTCTGGAGAAATTCTTTAGACTCAGGTTATATACCGAAACAGCTCCTATCCCAGTCTGTCATCCTGGTT
>NC_068983.1:35245648-35246376 GCF_001194135.2 Octopus bimaculoides | reverse complement strand
AGGTTATATACCGAAACAGCTCCTATCCCAGTCTGTCATCCTGGTTTTCAAACAGGGAAACAGATCCCTCGCAATCAACTATCGCCCAATCTCACTCACCTCCAACACCATTAAAGTGTTTGAAAGGGTGGTAAGATCAAGGATTGCTGACTTCTTGGAGACCAACAAACTCCTAAATGCAAACCAGCATGGCTTTCGCTGTGGCAGGGACTGTCTAACACAATTCTTACACTACATTAAAGATATACTTAAAGCCTTGGGAACAGGTTCGAACTTTGATGTCATATATCTTGACTTCAGTAAAACATTCGACTGGGTTGACCATAATGTCTTACTCTCAAAATTGGTATACGTTGGAATCCGTGGAAAACTTCTACACTGGATTAAATATTTCCTGGAGAATAGAACACAAGAAGTTGTGGTCGATGGAGTCCACTCAAGCCCAGCAAAAGTCTCCAGTGATGTCTCTCAGGGGACTGTCTTGGACCCGCTCCTCTTTATAATTTATATAAATGAACTTCACAGCGTCGTAAATCACTGCAAAGTGAAAATATTTGTTGATGACTCTAAGCTCCAGCAAATCATTGATGAAGAAGAAGACCGAACTCAACTCCAGTCTGATCTACATGCGGTGAGTCAATGGGCAGACAAAAACAAAATGCAACTGAACGAGGGAAAATTTGAGCTGATGCATTTTGGAAGAAAGTCTATACTAAAACAGCCATACT
>NC_068983.1:35242603-35245638 GCF_001194135.2 Octopus bimaculoides | reverse complement strand
AAATTTGAGCTGATGCATTTTGGAAGAAAGTCTATACTAAAACAGCCATACTCTCTTCCTTCAGGGGAACCGCTCACGGCATCCAATAATATCAGAGACCTGGGTGTAATTGTTGATAACAATCTCAATTGGAGTCCCCACATCAACAATAAGGTCGATATAGCTCGTAGGATGAGCTCCTGGATCTTAAGAACCTTCCGGTCCAGAGAACAGGGTATCATCATTCCACTTTTCTCCTCCTTTGTACGGCCACACCTCGAATGCTGCTGCCCCTTGTGGTCTCACCACACAAAACAAAACATCTCGAGGATTGAATCATCCCAGAGGGAACTCACTAAATGAATTGAATGCATGACTGATCTCGATTACTGGGACCTTGAAGAGCCTTGAAGCTCTACTCTCTTCAGCGCCGCCGCGGGTGGTAAATCATCAGTACGATGTGGAGAATATACCGCCAGCATTGCCCAAACGACCTGAACATTAGCTTCAAGGTTCACCCAAGGCTGGGACCACGGGCCATACGTCCCCTGCCCAATTCAGGATCACAACATATAGGTACACTGCGGAATAATTTCTTTTCCTCAACAGACCCTGCCCTGTTTAACATTGTCCAAAAATTGATCAAAGAGGAAAAGGATCCTATCAGCTTTAAACGGAGTCTAGACAGATTTCTTCAAGGAATACCAGATAAGCCACCCATACCTGGATACAACAAGAAGTCACTACTTGAATGGACCATAAACAAAACTCGACTTAAAAAGGATTTAGATAATCCTATCAGGTGGTGCTATTAAGTTAGACATGGGCTGGACCAATCTTTGGTCGAAACATATCTAACTTTATCTAAATTTAAATATACATATATAAAGTATGTTTTCAAGCATACTTCACAATACATGGACTGTATTATTAAGAAGTGCTCATTGCGAGCTAAATCCAAGGATAATAGAAATTATAGAAGGAACACATCTAGGCAATACAAATCACAAATTTGATTTAGAGCACACAACGAAATGAATCAAGATATAAATTTATATAAGTGGATAAGACTATATGTAAAAGTTGTATATAAAAACTGTGCATCATGAAGTTTGGGTTCAGGTACCGAATGGAGAAGTGACAAATAAAGAGACACCGAAAGCTTCTCATTGTCCCCTTAAGGGCCATAAAACATATTTCCAAGCGACACACTCGATAAGGATGATATGTCTAATCGGACCTAGGGAAAGAAAATTAAGTCCATAATTGATAGAATTATTCCTGTAGTGAAGAAGATTATAGTAACCCTTCGGAACTCGACAGGTGTCAGCTCCCGGTTTCATTCCCTTGCGGATAAAAAATATTCTACATTAATCCAGTTCGATATATCCAATTATTACGCATTGATATCCCCTATCTTACTCAATAAGGCACTAATATTTGTTCGCAAATCTATCAAAATCACAAAATTTGACATAGTGACTATACACACCGCTAGGATGACTTTAATTAATTATAACGACCAAAATTGGGTCAGGTCTGAATTCATGGATCTATTCGAAATAACGATGGGCTCGTTGGATTCAGCACGGATCACTGATAAGATAAAAAGTAGCTTCCCTTGTCTTTCTGGTGGTATCTATAGAGATGATGCCTTATTTATCGTCCGCAATCTGTCTAATCCCACTGTTGTAAGATTAAAAAAGGATTTAAAGAAATTTATAAAAGAATATTACAACCTTGATATCATTTTTTATATCAAGCCTAAGGTAGCTAATGTTCTTGACGTAACATTAGACTTAAATACCGGGCTCTACTATCCGTATAGGAAACCGAACCAAACCCTCCCATATATCAATGTATCCTCAAACCACCCCTCCTCAACTATTCATAGCACCGTGGTAGCTATTTCTATTACGTTGTCAAACTTCTGAGCTAACGAAGATATTTTTAAACACGCACCGTTTTATAACAACGCCTTGAAATTAAGTGAATTTCATAAAAGCATTTATTATATACCAAATACAAAATTAAAAATGAAGATAGCGAATATCGCTTCTAATAATTCCGTAGATTTAGGGAAATTAGTCCCGTTAAATATCCTTAGCACTAATCAACCGCAATTTAAAGGGTTTAGCTCGAGAAATCATAAACATTATAATGATTGTAACAAATATGACTATACCTCAGAAAATTTTCTTCTTCAGAAGATCCTAATATAACCAATAATTCTAAACCTAAAATATGTGAGACGGTGGTGTTCGCTCCTCCTTTCTCACTCAGAGTTAGAAACTTACCTAAACTTTTCTTTAAAAGTCTACAATCAAATTTCCTTAAACACTATAAATATTACACCATATGCAACAAATCTGTAAAATTTTCATATTCTGTAATGCCGAATTTAGGAGCCGTAATAGACTCAATAAATAGGAGAAAAATTAAACGTGTTACTGATAAACATAATACTCTAGCTAATAACAATACAATGTGTACTGGATTACATGGAAACAGAATTAAGTGTATGGCTAAGAATAATAACAATAACAATAAAAATATAATTTTGAAATCAGCTACCAAACCTAAGTTTAATAATATTATTATTTGTGACAGCAAAAATAAGAGTATCAATAATAATAATAATAATACACCGGGGAAGTTTAACAGACACCGGGGAAGTTTAACATGTGAGAACGATAAATCACTGCTCCGAAATTTATCCAAAAATATCGGAAATAAAGACATCGCATGGAGCCAAAAAAATAGCTGACAAAGGGTTGGACTATATCCGAGTAAGTAATACTCATTGAAATTTATTTCTATTTTTCCAAATATAATGATGTATTTTAACTTGATACCTCCACTACCCGCACAGCGATCGTAAACACACGTGTTACATCAAAATTCAAACCATCTCCAAACCCAAACACCATGTACAAGAAAATTACAAACAAATTAAATAACACCGGTATTATTCCACCCAAGAATAACAACCGCGAAGTGCGTACTGTAAGCTTATTACGCAAAAAGTACGAAGATCTGAACGTGCAAAACAATCT
>NC_068983.1:35230726-35238510 GCF_001194135.2 Octopus bimaculoides | reverse complement strand
ATATATATATATATAGGAACCCCGACTGACTTCAAAAGAGTCTACATGAATTCTTTCACAATCCCTAAATGTAAGACATCCTCCACTTTAGAGGCCTTTGTGACTAACCATAGCGATAGAAATTTAACGTATGAACTATCATGGTTCATAATTACCGGCGCTCCCCCGTTTAGTAATGGAACGGACTGATGTAAATAATGTGTTAGGGAATCGTATCTAATTCTAAAATTATTTAATGCTAATATGTTGAGCAATTTTTTGGATGCGATTCCTTCATATACCCATAAGCTATATATAACATTTCTAAGGACACATAGAATTAGACAATGCTAACTAAATTTATCCATACTTACCTTATTAATATTTGAATGTCTTTGCTGTAAATCCTAGATCCTTCCATTCTAGCCAGTATGTTATCCCTTACATATGAGCTCTGTAAACTTACTAATTATAAAAGATCTACCATAAGTTCTATTAAAAATTTCTAAAGATATATAGAATTAGATCCGGTTGCTAAATCTATTAAAACTTATCTTATTAATATTTGCATTCTTGATTATTAACTTTAGATCCTTCCTTTCTTGACAGTATATTATCATTTGCATATGAGCTTTAAAAATTTATTTTAAAAAATTAAAAAAAATTCTCCTCCTTTTTCAATTTATCAAATCATTATCATGTACGATTTCATCACGAAGGAAAGCATTCTAATGAGGGCGGGAGATTATGTTTTTGTATATGGAATACTTAAAGCGCCATTTATACATTTAATGTATCCCTGAGACGGCCGTGGATGACATCCCTTACCCGAATTTGTATATTTATCTGATTTAATAATTTTTACTAAATTCATTTACTCCTGACTTTTCAAATTTTGGACTCTCATCCGACAATTCATATAAACATCCCTTACCTTGGATTTTTGTGTCATTATTTGTTACTTCTCCATTTGGTAACTGAAACCAACGTATTTACATACAACTCTTACATGTAATTTTATTCCCTTATTTACATGAATTTATATGTTTATTTATTTCGTTGTGTGTTTTAAATTGTGGTTTGGAATTTGTATTGATTGCCTAGATGCGTTCCTTCAATAATTTCTCTCTTATATATATATATATATATATATATATATATATATATATACACGCATAAACATATTTATATAGACACCTATATGCATACGTATACATACACACATACATGCATATATACACACATGTACATATACACATATATTCATACGTACACTCATACATAGACATACATACACTTATATACATACGTGCATATGCATACAGAAATGTACACACATATATACGTATAGATATATCTCAAGATACGCGCACACATACATACATGCATTCACACACAGAGATATATACACCAAGACAAGCATATATTTATTTCCTCATATTCCTTTTTATAGAAGAGCGTAGGCTCGAAACGTAAAAGACTTTCTCACTTACTCGAGTGTCAAACTAATACATCTACTTATTGTTCATACACCTGTCTTCGTCTTTTGTTTTTCTGTAAATGTCAACTATAGGCGCAGAAGTGGTTGTGTGGTAAGTAGCTTGCTTAACAGCCACATGGTTCTGGGTCCAGTCCCACTGCGTGGCACCTTGGGCAAGTGTCTTCTACTATAGCCTCGGGCCGACTAGAGCCTTGTGAGTGGATTTGGTAGACGGAAACCAAAAGAAGCCCATCGTATATATGTATATGTATGCGTGTGTATATATTTGTGTGCCTGTGCTTGTCTCCCAACATCGCTTGACGATCGATGCTAGTGTGTTTACGTCCCCGTAACTTAGTGGTTCAGCAAAAGAGACCCATAGAATAAGTTTTGGGGTCCATTTGCTCGACTAAAGGCGGTGCTCCAGCATGGCCGAAGTCAAATGACTGGAACAAGTAAAAGAGTATACATACCCACATATGTACACACACACACATATATAAAATACATAAAAGAGTGTACGCTCAGATGTAGTTCTCATTATTCAGGTTGTTTTGGTACCTTTCTGTGGATTGTCGGGATGGTAGTTCAAGTGGTTTTGGTATTATTTTTTTGTTCAGTTTCAGTTGGTATTTTCGAATAAAGTATTCTTCCTTGATCTTACAAAAATATTCATTTCCTGTCTATAGTTAGAAGAAAGGGAATATTTTGAGTTTTCTTTTTCCACATTTTTCGAAGTGTTCACTACAAATTGTGTTTCTAACGAATGGGTCATGAATTTGTTGTTTATGTACCCTTATTCTCTCATATAGTCCAATGCCCGTTTCACTAATGTAGTGTTCTTTGCATTCCAGACATGTGACACAGTAGATTAAGTTCCTGGATTTACAATTCATGTTTGCATTTATTCTAAAGTTGTTGTTGTCTTTGAAAGTAATTTTTTTCTCATTCTTGAATGTAATCACAGGTTCCACAGCGAGGGTCACCATATTTTTGAACTCTCTTTATTGTTTCACTAGTTGTAAATCTTGCTGGAGTTAAGAGCTTTCTTAGGCTAGGTGTTTGACGTCTGCTACAAATTACTTTTGAATCTGTTATTAATTTGTGCATTCTTGATGATTGTTGAAGAATTGGGAGGTACCTTTTGTCAATATTGATGATGTAGTGATTTCTTGGGTTGTGGGCAATGACAAAAAGAATGCTTATGAGTTTATTTTTATTTCTGTGTGTTTGTTTTCCTCTCAGGTCTCTAGTTGGGATGTTTTTTTTGCTTTATGATTGCTGTGTCAATAAAACTAGTAAGATATTTTTGGTGTTTTAGAAATATTTTTAATTCTTGTAATCTTTTATCCCTTAATTCAGCATCTATTACTATAGTGCAAATTCATTTAGCCACATGAAAAGGTATGTTTCTTTTGAAATGTGAGGGATGTGAGGAATGAAAGTTCAAATATTGGTGTGTGTCTGTAGGTTTGTAGAAGAGATTTGTTTTAATGGTGTTATTTTCTTTAATTATAAGTATGTATAAAAATGGTAAATCCTTTGCGTGTTGTTCCATGGTGAATTTTATTGAGGCTTGTAAATTACTTAAAAGTGAGTGAAAGATTTCTAAGGCTTATTGGTTTTTGATCCAGAATATAAAACAATCATCCAAATACCGTTTCCAATTGTTTTTGTTAATATAAAATGAGAATTGTTCGTTAAATGTTTCCGTTAGTTGGGAATAGAGTTTGACCTCTAAGAAACCCATTACGAGTGTTGCATAGGTGGGGGATACTTCGCTGTTCCTCTTGTTTGTAAGTAGAAGTTGTAAGTAGAAGTTGTCGAAGAAGAAGTAATTATTTTCCAGTATTAATTAAAATTTTTCTAAAATGAAGGGTTTTGAGAATCTTACCATGATATGACTCGAGTGTTTTGTTAACCAGAAATTTATAGTTTCAATTTCTATGTCGTGTGGGATATTAGTGTATAGACTAGTTACATCGAAACTAACAAGAATTCTCTCCCGATGAACACTTTTAGATATGTAGTTTAAGAATTCCATATCGTCCCGGACAAAGCTTGGTATCAATTTGCATAAAGGTTTTAAAACTATATCTACTAAGTTGCTTAAGCACAGCTGGTCCTTCAATGATTGGGCATAGTTTCAGATCTCTGGGTTTCGGAATTTCGACATATGTTGAATTGTTTGAATTTTATGTTTGAATTTTATGTTGCCTTAGATTTTCCCTTGATTTGTGGATCTTGGGTAAACCATAGAAGTTACCGGCTTTTACTTCGAAGTTGGTTAAATAATTAACTCCATTCTCAGTTAGGGTATCACTCAGTTAGGTATTTTGAGACCAGACTATGAATCTTGAACATGGTATTTTTATCCTCGTTTTAGTCTAGCTTCTTGTAGAAATAATGGTCACTGAGTTGTTCCAATATAGGTAAGTGTATGGGAGATGTAGATACACACACGCACACACACACACACACACATACACACATATGTATATAGTGGCTGCTTTCTCGTATATGAGAAATTCCACTACTAGAAAGTATCACTGATATGAGTCATTGATAATGCAATGTGAGGCCCTTATATGATTCTTGAGCTCCGCCAACAATTTGCACATTTTATTGTATAATGTACAGTTGTGCTGTCTGGCAGAAGGAACCGGTGCCACAGCATGAAGTCTTTTGATATGTCTTTTAATCATTCATCTGAACGGCACATATTCTGTTGTGAGCAATAACTATATCATAATTTACAAGGGGTTTATTCTTGTGGCTTATTTGATGTCTAACCAGGTCTGCATGACTTAAACATTTCCTCTTACAAATCACACACATAAAAATCAATGCTCCTTCATATTCTACTGGTTTATTCTTTTCAAGCCTTCTCTTGCTTAATTTTCTGTTTTTCAAACTTCTTGCAACCACAATGCACTGTTTTCCTTCATCCAATTTGGTCTTATGCTCCTCTCTCCCAATCAGCATCCGAAATTCTTGTTTGTGTCAAAGTAGTTTTAAGGCAGTCTTTGAACCTCATTTTGGATTTTGGCCTTCTGTGATCTTCCAGCACACCATACAAAAGTTGCTTTGGAAGTCTTTTATCACTCATTCTCAATTGATGTCCACCTCACCCCAAATGGCTGTGCAGAATGATCGAATCTACACACCTACTAAAACTTCTTCCAAGTATCTCGTCATCACTAATTGCCATTCTCCAGTTTATGCAAAGGATTTTCAGATGACAACATTGATGGAATTGTTCCAAATGCTTCAAATGCTTACGATAAATAATCCGTGTGTTATAAACCGTAACTTTAGTTCGGATCGGTATGCTATGCTGTGACGAGAGACGCTTGTCAAGCCTACCAAAGGCATCTCTAGCTTTGATGATTCTATATGAAATTTCATTCTCAAGAACAGTTGTACTCAGAGCACTTGCTAAATACATAAATTGTAAAATACAGCGCAAAGAAGGTAGAAGCAGGAATACCACTCTGTTTAACACCATTTCCTATAGAAATGTGATCTGAATAGACTCCAACATTAATTCTCATCTCCATCTCGTCATGAAATGGTCTAAGCATTCTCATAAAATTTTTAGGGCAGTCCAGCTTTTTCAAGATCTCGCAAAGTGTAACTCAATTTACAATATCAAACACTTATCAGATCAATAAAAACTTGATCCTGTCCGATGCATTTCTCTTGTTGTTGTCTACCTTAAAATATCATAACCATAGTACTCCTAACACCTCTAAACTCACATTGTAATCTGATAGAACCACATCAGCAATGTGCAGATGCACTCTATCCGGCATTACCTTATAAAGACCTTTCCAGCCACAGCTAATAGACAAATGCCACGAAAATTATCGCAGACACCCTTTTCACTTTTCGATTTATAGAGTGTCTTTATGACCGTATCCTGCCAATACTGAGGAACCACTTCACTATGCCAAACCCTCTGAATCACACCTGCCAACATTGTAGAGAGATGTTCACTACCATTTTTGTATATCTCTGCACGTAATTCATCCGTAGCAGGACGCTTTCCATTGTTCATTTTAACGATAGTCGCTTTTATTTCAGCCAGTTTGTGTGGAGCCCGTCTACGGATTTACAATATAGAATTCTGATGAACTGGAGACCCTGCCACAGTAACACTTGGAGTTCTTCACTTATCTGAATAATATTGTTAGCTTTGTGTGTCAACTGAGAGCTTATGAAATATTTTGCCCGGATTGATAATCTCTCACTATTTGCGATATATATGTGTGTGTGTTTGTGTATGTGTGTGTGTGTGTTTGTGTATGTGTGTGTGTGTGTTTGTGTATGTGTGTGTGTGTTTATATATGCATGTGCATGTGTGTGTGCATGTGAGTGTGCATGTGTGTGTATGTGTGTGTGTTTGTGTGTGTACAGTATTATTTATACATTGTAGCCGTTATGGAATGAAATATGGCAACTGCTCTCTATTGTTGGAGGTGAATAGACACATTCAGTTTGTGGTTGCTGTGAAAGAGATGATGAAACGAATTGTCTAAGGGATTAAGTTAAGAGTCATGTCCCTTGGTACCAAAACGCCATCTCGTGGGGCGGAATTTTTGCAAGTCCACAAGAGTCTTCTGGAAACGAGTTTGCGGGAAATGCTGTGTGTGACTTTAAGGTTGATATTCTTGTGGAAATGGAATGTTTGAAGTGGTACTATATGTATAACCTTTGCAGGGGAAGGGAAATACACATCTGTGTTCGTGAGTGTGTTTCCTTTCTTTTATGTTTTGGTTAAATTCACACGCAATTATGTATGTATGCGATGTGTGTAGGGGTACAATCTGTGTGGGAGATTATATTGGGGACGGTAGAAAACAGTCTATTGGTGGGTGTCCGCTGTGCAGAGGCGTGTTTGTTTGCTTGTGAGTGAGCTAACGTATGTGCTGGTCAAACTACTTGTCGGACTCCAAGGTATCGGTGGAGGGTCAAAATTGGGGGACTGGGAATTATAGTAATGAGGGGACACACGGGTATGATAGGCTGCTGAGAAAAGAGTGATTTTAAAGATCTCCCAGCACCCAGGCATTTCCTTGAATAGGAAATGCCTGGGATGTGGGAGATGTTTAAAATCACTCTTTTCTCAGCTAATTATAACCTGCACATCCTGCTGCTATTGATGTACGTTTTACATTTCTCTAGAATTTTCCATTTTATGCTGTACTCGGTGGTACTTTCCTTCAATGACCATACATACTTAGCCAGGGACGTGGCGTTACGTCTCTTTGGGATGTTGAAGGAGGGCTTGTGGTGTTATCGTGGGTACTGAAGGGGACTTCAGTTGTTCCCACCTACTTTCGCTCGTTTGGTTGCCCATATGGCCCTATCGCTCTTACCTCTACCTCGTACATCACGGTCTCCGCATTACAGTGGACATGTTGTGTTAACCTTACAAGAACATCATGCCGCTATCTCTGGTGTGAGCAACTTACTAAAATCTTTTTCAGATTGGGTGCACAGCTAAAGGAAATTTTCACCGTATGCTTGTTAAATATTTTGCTGAACCTATTTGTACGGAAGAAGTGCTTGTCTACTAAGCTAAGAAAAATCTTACCTACTCGTACACTATGCACGTAGAGTGCAGGTAACAACAGGATAAACAAGAATTTATCAAGAAACAAATAACTAGAAAATGATTAACAAACACATCGATTAGATCAAATTTATAGCTTATTTTTTAATACAAAGCATGATATAATAAATAGGTGACGTAACAAATCTTACGGCTGTTTCCGATCCGTTGCCACAACGCTGTCTGTAAATAATTGCGAAAATAAAGTTTTTCATCTTCATAAGACATTCGAATTAATGCACAGAGCTTCATCAGAGTAAATGAAATAGCATCCAATATAAACAAAGAGAAGAAGGAAAAGGAAAGAAAACGTTGTCTGGAAAGAAGTCTAGAACTCAATATATTAAAAGCATATAATCTACCATATAGGGGCTTCTTTTGTAGGCCATTTTTCCTTCTTCCCTTTTTTATATTGGATGCTCTTGTTTTTTACTTTGATGAAGTAAAAAATTTGAATCTGCAATGAAGATGAAGAACTTTATTTTGGCAATTATTTATAGAAAGCGTTTTGGCAACGAATCGGAAACGGCCGTAAGATTTGTTACGCCACCAATTTATTATGTCATGCTTTATATTAAAAAATAAGCTATAAATATGGTCCAAACAATGTGTTTGTTAATCTGAGGTTTTCTCCATTTTCTGATTACACACACACACACACACACACACACACACACACACACACACACACACACACACACACACACA